>NW_026125239.1:0-144119 GCF_943737965.1 Phodopus roborovskii | reverse complement strand
TATAATACCATACAGTATACAGATTCTTTTTGAGGGTTTTCATTTTTACATGGCTTTATTATTACTCTTTTTGTTTTATTTTTTAATTTTTTGAGACATGGTTTCACTGTGCCAACTTTTATCTGTCCTGGAATTTACTTTGCATACCAGGTTTACTTTGCAAATCACAGAGATCTGCTTGCCTCTGTCTCTGGAGTGCTGGGATTAAAGGTGTGTGCAGCACCACACCCAGTTCCTTTTTGTCTTTTTTAAAACCATTTTTATTTTTATTCTTTCCCATGTCTACGTATATTTTAAAGCACACTGTTTAACCTTTAGTGCTTTTTTAAATGTGACTCTGTCTTTACTCTAAATCTTTATCTTTTTCTGGCCACGAGTCTTTTATCTGGTAAACAACAACATTGCTAAAATGAAAATCATAGCTGTGTTAGCCGGGCAGTCTATCCAAGATGACGTGCAGCTATTTTACTGCCAGTAGTGAGCTGTGCTCACTGCCTTGGTCTGCGTTTGTCAATCCAGCCCCATGCTGATGGCTTGGATGTGGTCCCTGCCATTGCCAGTTCTCGTACACACTAATGAATTGTTAGTAGTGCTTTTTTAAAGCCGTGCGGAATTTTTGCCGCTTATGCTGAGTGAGAATCTTCCCTTAAAGGAGTCATGCAAATATCTGCTTGTCTCTTGCAAAGCAGAGTCCAACCGAGAAAAATGTTACTACCAAGAAACCTTGCTTGTCTCTGTTCTTTTGTTTCTAAAATGCTTTTTTAAGCTTTTGTTAAATTTTAATTGGAAGTTTTCATTAGCCATGTGGGCGCCATATGTAAGGAATAAGGTTTTTCCTCCCGTCTCGCTGAGTCTGGTCCTGCCACTGCACCAGCCCCAATTAACACACTGAGACTCTGTATTTGATATAAATCTGTTGGCCACGTTACTAGTTCTCTATTGGCTAGCTCTGACTTAAGTATTAGCCCCATTTCTGTTAATCTAGTATTTCCCACGTGGTCTTCTCTTACCGGGAGCCAGCCGCATTCTGCTGTTTTCCAGGCTCTCCATCTAGACCCCTCCTTCCCTTCCTCTTTCCTCCTTCTCCTAGTCCCGCCTATCTTGCCCTATTGGCCAACAGTGATTTATTCATTAAACCAGTATGAGAAACATATATACATAATGACATCTACCATCAAAGAGCCATGATCATTACTGGTGATTCACATGGGGGAAATCACCATGCCTACAAGGTCTCAGCCATCGTGGCATGTCTTCTGCTCTCCTCCCATTGGCATATCTGTAAACAGCACACATAAACCAAGTGTTGCTGGACCAACATTGCGAGTGTGAGAGGAGTTGAGGAGCCAGTTTTCCTGCAAGTTTCTATGCTAGAGATTGATTGTCCCTGCCTTTGTTCCAGATTTCACAGCTAGAGTACAGTCTGTCCCAGAACTCAGAATGACTCAGCTTTCTCTGAGACTTTAGACTTTTGAGATGTTGCTGCAATGAGTTAAGACAGTGGGGACTCTTAGGAAAGGATGCGTGGATTTTTATCTATAAGAAAAACATGAATTACTGGGGGGGGGTAGCAGTTATGAAATTCTGTGGTATGAATAGCCTAAGTGACCCATCAACAAATATCTAGGGATCCCTCATCCCTCAACCCTCCCATGTGGTATACTTCGCCAGTGGTTGTGGGAGGTGAAGAACATGAAAGATGTAGAGCATCATGGATGTGTAACTGTTCCTTTATGAGAAATCCTCCAGAGAAGATCCATCTCCCTAAAGACACACACACAAAAAAAGTATATGAGGAAGTAGGGTTTCCAGAGATAACAAAAATCTGCATTGACTCTCAACTTTTCTTTCTCTCCAGAGACATGAAAATTACATTCGTTTCTTACAAGCTACCAGGTCCTTGATATTTTTTGGGATGCGTAGCCCTAGAGCACTAGGTAGACATGATCAGAAAAGTGAGTGCACCCACATAAAGAAAACATGTCTCTATAATTGCTTTTAGGAGAGATGAGTTATGACCAAGATTCGGTTCTTTCTTTGTTTACCACCTTCACTGAGTATAATTGACATGAGAGCCTTACTTGGGGGTCGGTTGGAGTCCCTCTACTTGAAAAAGACACATAACCTCAAAATTTAGAAGGAAACTTTTTTGAACGGTACAGATTTCTAAATATTTATACATATTTTTTGGTCAGTAAAAACTGAAGATATTTTAACAGAAAAATGTTACCACCATATGCACGAAAAACTCACATTCCCTGAAAGTGTCATACTGTTCGCAAAGGAGAAATTAAGAGGAGATCAGTTCCCACATTCAAATGAGTTGTCTCGGTTTAACCTATTGTTTCTTCTCTATTAAAATGTGTGTTAGAACACCCGAGGTTACATTGAAGAGGATGGTAGTGTTTCATCATTACCTTTATGAATAGAGCTCTCAAAGTATCTTAATAAGGAAGGACATAAAATACATCACTTTTGTTTTAACAACTGCCATCAAAATATGTTTAATCATTCAATGCCTCACAGTAATCAGGATATAGTTTTTTATTTCCAAGAAATAAAAAAATTAATATTTTGAAACTCAATATGCAAAAAGCAATTTGATAAACATAACCAATAGAAGACAGTGTTCCATTAAAATAAACCAAGTTTGTGTTAAATCTCAAATTCCTTTCCTGGGACACCTTAGATATTTTCTTCTATACTTTTTAACAAACCTAGAAAGAGAACAGAACCAGGAGCACTTGGGAGACTTGGGAGGCAGAGGCAGGTGGATCTTTGTGAGTTCAAGCCTGGGGTCTACAGAGCTAGTTCCAGGAAGGCTCCAAAGCAATACAGAGAAACCCTGTACCGAGAGAGAGAGAGAGAGAGACTGTCTCAATATGTGTTAACATAGTGTGTTTTCTTCTAATTTGGACATGGCACATTTCATTTACATAGTTTTAAGATTTTTGGAATGATTATGAAATAATACCACAAACAACCACAATTATTCAGAGACATTTTGATTGATCCTGGTTCTCATCATAACTTTCATATGTAAGAAATCTTGGAGATTTGGTTGAGAATGACTTATCTATAAACAGGTGATGGTGGCATATGTCATAAGTATATAATATATATGTGTGTGTGTGTGTGTTTTGGTGATGACTATCAAATGCCATGCTCCACTGACTGCTTAATTTCCATAACACATGTCTATTCTCACAGTGCGATGACATACAAAAGTAACCATTCTGCATCTTAATATATATATATATATATATATATATATATATATATATGTACTATATATTCCTCTCTGAAGCTTGAGGGTAACTGTTTTAGGGATGTAGAGTTTCATCTTTTTTTTAATGTTAAAGCCTTCTCACTTCTAACTCAAACAATACCTGATCACTCCTCTGATTTCTGCCAACTCCCACCATATACCAAGTATTTTATCATCAAATTCACTAATAGGTATATGCTTTTTTTTATTACCATGTTTAGTTGATAGGAAAGCCCCTGCCTATTGAAAGTTGTATACATTTTAATATAAAATTATAAATACAACTACTAACCTAAACACTTGTATACATTTATCATTTATATAGTATGCATTTAGTGTGTGTGTGTGTGTGTGTGTGTGTATATATATGGGGTAGTATATATGTAGGTATTTATTGTATGGGTATATATGTGCATTCTATAGCATGTGTATGGAGGTTAGGGAACAATTTCAGAAAGTCAGTTCTCTCTTACCACCATGTGTGCTCAGGATATTGCATTCTAATAATCATGCTTGGTGGCAAGCACCTTTATCCATTGAGCCTTCTGGAATGGCCCCGGGTCTAAATCTATTCTAACATGGGTATGTGTGCATAACAGGGTAACTAGGTAAGTTGCTAATGTAAGACTAGACATTCTAAGATGTTGCTGATCTGCATGCCCTGTCATGCCTCAAATGCAGCTCTGGAAAGATCATACCTTGGAAGGGAAATTGATGATATTTATAGGGGCAGAGGACACTGGCTCTCTTCTGCTATGTACAGAAAAGAGTTTGACTCTGTGGAGGACACTATTGGGGTAGCTAGTAACTTGAGAGTAAGAGAGCATCAAATAGGCATGTGGTAGACATTTAGGAAAGGCTGCCTGAGTAATTAGTGATGTGTATATGAAATGAATCCATGCAATTAGTATTGTGAGAAATGTAAGGGATGACCCTGTGGAAAAAGTCTGTAACTCAGGTATTCTGAGTAAAAAAAAAAAAAAAAAACTTCCCAGTGATCTTATTCTCACTAAATGTCCATGAACAAAACATTACCATATTACTCTAAAGAGAGAGGAAAACAATAGGTAAAATGTTTATCCTTAGTTGGGGTATGTGGACTAGGAACACCACCCTTATAAAGGTAACTTTTATAGCTTTCATTCTTTAAGTTTTTCTCTCAGGTAATGAAGTATCACAAAGATGGGGACTTCTCCAGGGATATACTCTACCCCAAACCCCAAGCATTACAGATGACAAGGTTGCTTGTCTTCTTTTGATTTTATTTTTCTATAACAGATCAATACATTTTACCTGAGGAATAAAGTATTTATGTGAAAATCAGTCTCCAATGCTGATTTATTCTGAGTGGCTTGTGTCCAGGAGTGGGAAATAGACAATTCACAAGTTCTGTCTGCAATTTGTCTGCCAATGGGATCTTGAAACCTGGCCAGACAAAAGTTGCACTCTAATCCTGCTCCTTTACCCTCACCCACAGAAAGTCTTCATTCAGCTGGTCTATGGAGATGATTGGGGTGGTTAGCATTCAGGAAGGAGAGATTAGAGAGAGGAAGGGAAGAAGGGAGGTAGTGGGAAAGCGAGAGAGAAAGAGGGCAGGACCTAGAGAGGGAGAAATTAGAGTCAGAGAAAATCTTGATTTGGTCTGATGAGAATCAATGTTTGCTGTACATGCTAGGGGTGAATGGTTCCTATCAGAATGAAAGAAGCAATAATGCAGGTTAGCAAAAGGTCCTGGTTCATTAAAGGAAATGTGGTAATTTTCTCCAACCAAGGTAGAAGCTCACAGGGAAGAAGTTTCATAAACACTCATAATATGTGGCTTTGCAGCTGTCTTTTGCAACCACTAACATTTTTAATATGGCAGAGAAATTCAGGGGAAACATACAGTCTTCTTTTTGTCTTCTCTTTCAATACACACACGTATGTAAAAACATAGGTACATAAGCACACCAGGCAGATCTTTAGTGGTTAAACCTTCAGACTTAATTTCTCTGGGGACACATTTAAAAATAATAATAAATGGTACCAAAAAAAAAAAACACCCCACAGGTCAGACTGGCAAAAGGAATGGCCCTTTAAGGGCTTTTATCTGCTGCCCATCATCTCAAATTGTCTTGTTTACCCCTCTGAATCCCGATCAGGCGCCATTACTGCACTCAGTGTCCACAGCACTCTTGTGAAGAGAAAATTAATTCTGAATTACTGGCCCCATAACTGCCTGCTTTTTCACATTATCTGTCAGGAAAATAAGCAGACAATAGCTGGCTAAGTGGATTTCTGCTAGCTGCCATTCAAAGAAGAAGGAACAGGTGTTCAATGGGGGCTTCTTTCTTTCCTCAACTGCTATTTAACAATACGGAGAGGAGGGAGTTTAATTACCTGTTCCCACCTGCACCCTTGTCATTTCTTGGTTTTATTGATTTTAATGAAAATATTAAGTGCACTCTAGGAACAGCGGCAAAGTGACATTTTGATTGAAATACACAAGGCAAAAATGTATAACAGAAGCAGGCACTGCTACAACGCTAATAGAAACTGAAGGAGGAAATATCTTGAGCAACATTTCACCTATTGTTATACAAATAGTTGGTCCTTAGAAGGAGAACTGAAAAAAATAAAAATGAATGTTGTTAAGAGCACTTTGCTTTAGCTACTGAACTTTTAATTTTTCCATAGAAGAGTAATGTGTTCAGGCCATGATGTATTTTCTCTCATTAGATATCCCAGAGGTGGCATCTGCTATTGTACAAACATGGCTTGTTCCTACCAAAGCACATGGTGAGGCCTGGTCCTCGTTGTAGTTGTGTTGAGAATGATTGGCAATTTCAGAGGTTATTACATTTTTTAAATGGATTAGCAGTTTTTGGTTTTTTGTTTATTTTTTTTTCCTGACTGGCATCGGACTAGGCATGTTATTCTGTGAGTAGGTCTTCATCTCCCACATCCAGTGCCTCTATACACATTCACTCACTTTCCTCCTGTTTTCATGAAGGCCTTCCAGAAACTAGATTTGTAAACTGTGATTCTAACTCAGCCACTTTTCCTTGTAAGTTACCAGGTCTCGGGCATTCTGTCGCAGAACAAAAGAGTAGACCAAGGGAGCATCTGTGTTCAACTATGGTTGAAATATCTTTCTCTTCTCTGGCATAGCAATTCATAGAGTATCTGAAGAGGGTTTTAATTTATTGACATGATCCGTTGCGTCTGAACCTGTTAAGCAGCAATCAGAACTGTGTTTGCCTGAACCCACCTCCTAGACTCAAAATAGAGAAAGAAAAAAAAAAGCCAAATAAAAAGTATGCTTAGCAATTCTCAGTGCTTGCAATGACTTTGACATTGGTTTTATTTCAGTGTTCTTCATGATAGCATTAACATGAATTATGATTATGAAATGAAGACAATTGTGTTCAAGATACATGCATGTACACACATGTACAAATTACCCTTTAGAATGTCACCTTCTAGTAAGAAAAAAAAGTTAAACATATCATAAATGCTACATCTTTTTGTTTAAAAGCTCAATGAAGCCAGATTGCTCTATTATCAGGTTGAAGTTACTGCTCAGCATCTATGTCTTGCTGAATTAAAGCAAACAGGGTGCATATGATATGAATAACCACTAAGGTGTGACCAAGAGCAGAAAAATAAGGCTGATATCCAGAAAGTAGAAAAGTGGGAGAATCTACGGGGTCACAAAAACATGAAAAGAATGTTTCCAGACTTTTAAAATTGTGATGTTAGGGCACCAAACCTAGGACAATGGCATTTAGGCAAGTGTTCTACCACTGATATATACCCTAGCACTAACCTTAATTTGTTATTTACAACATCATTTCTTCTTGAGGCCCAACTGTTTCTCACTTGCTGCCCTTTATTTCATATATCCCTATGAAAACTACTATTTTATTTTCTCCATTATTTAGGATTTTTAATTACTTTTTAACTTTAATGTGCTCTAATTCCTTCCAGGAAAAACAGAACAACCTTAATTGGACTACAACAGTGAGCATGAATCACTTAGTAAGCTCATGATCTAACTGTAGAGCCACACAAGTAGCCCAACATGCAGCTGCTTTCCATTGCAAAGGCAAAAATTCATTTGACATGAATTACAGACAATGGGGGCTCACCTTTGGCCAAGCACTGGTGTCAAGTCATGTTAAAAGGCTCTTAGGCTCATTTTGACTTGGTGTGCTATCCCAAGATGCTTACCCCTCTCATCCCAAAACAATGTTTCTAAGGGTCAAGTTTTTGAACCAGTTCAACCTTTATTGCTTTACAGTTTAGTTTCTTGTCTGTTTGATACTGTCACACCCAGAAAAGATGATAGCCAAGTATTACTAGAATGTGAAAGTCAAGGTAGAAATTCTCAATACTAAAGGAAGGCCCTGCATATAGGACACTTTGTACAAGGCCCACTAAGAAATGAAAAAGATATCGCTATTTTCTCTAACAATAATCTGATGAACTCAATTGTTGCAGACACAATGAAACAAATGGTAAAAGAAAAAAACATCAGAACTAAACCCATCTAAACAGCATGTATTTGCAATGTATTTTAGGGGGTGTGTCTGTGTCATGTAGATGTATATGAGTCTACATGAGTACAGTGTTCTGTTTTAAGGGGATTTGGGCACCTGAATACTTTATTTATTTATTTATTTATTTATTTATTTATTTATTTATGAATGTGAGCTATAGACACACTGTATTTTTTAATGATAATATTTTTTATTTAAATCTGAAACAAGCTTGTTTTACATGTCAATCCCAGTATCCTCACCTACCCCTCCTCCCTCCCGTGTCCTCCTCCTAACCCCATCCCGTCCCAATCCCATACCATCCCCTTTCTGCTTCCAGGGAGGGTGATGCCTTCCATGGGTGATCTTCAAAGTCCGCCTAGGCCCTCCATCATGTTAGACACTATAATTTTGAGAAAGATAAAGGTAAAATACAAAAGAATTGGTCCTATACTTAATGAAATCACAATCTTACTTACTTTCTGTTTCCCCCTTTATCATTGTCTTTCACTTCCTGAATCAATTCTAAATTATACAATCTTATCTGATCATCGATTATCTTCAGCTCAACCACTATCAGTTCAATTAGTTAAGGGGCTTCTTCATCTCTGCTTTAGTGGTCTTGCTAACTGCTGCAGGTCCTGCAACTTTATCTTCTGCTTCCTGCTTCTTTGAGCTGTTTCTACTCCACTTATAAATGAGAAGGAATGCCAATACAGAGTAGCAGAAATCACATAAATGTATTTCATCTTTATAGTGAAAGTGGAAAATATATCATGATGAATGTAAGAGGTGTGTCCCAGCAGCTCCAGATTTGTAGTAGGGTAGGTAACATTTTATACAGTATCTTAACTATAAGCAATTCATAATGGCAAAATTTAACAAATCTGTGCTTTTTAAGTTTGGGTCATGGGTCACTAGCTTGAAGATTAGGGATGGAGACCTGCTGAAGGCAAGAATTCTGTGATCCATTTCAGATTTGTCCATTCACAGCAACTGAGATATCAATCTGGAATCTGGAATCTGAAACATGAGTATGGTTACTGTGTGGTCCTGATGTAGGATAAGATATAAAAAGAAGACTCATTACCATAATACTTCTAGGATAATTGGTAAAAAAGTAAAATTTCTAACATAAGTCTAACATAAGCATCCCTTTTACCTTTTCTTTTCTCATTTTCTTTTGGCTCTCCCTTGAGCATGATCATCTACATTCAAGTGTTGAAATAGTATTCTCTATCAACTAGAAGAGGTTAATTTCCATAAACAAATCAGCCCTTTAGCATCAGTGGCTTAGAAGAATACAATTTTCTCTTGAGACATGTTTCCTGCCTAGTGTGAGTTATTTGGGAAGATACCTTCCATGTTATTACTGCTCTAGGACAAAGTGCCAGAGTACTTTCCTCGTGACCTTTGTGAGTCCCCTCTGTGGAGAGAAGAAAGCCTTCTGTTGTTATCAGTAGGAGTTGAGAATCTTTCTTGACAGTCATTCCTTCTTTTATTCCAAACAACTGCCCCCAACCAAGTGCTAGGCCTAAAGCACAATGCTATTCTCACTTGTGGGAGAGAAAAGGAAAAGTTTGAGGAGAACTAACAGCCCCAGTGGACAAAATGAGACATTCACATCACTGGAGTCCTTAAACAACACAAAATCAGACAGGCTTGTTCCCCTTTGCTCACTTCACAGGAAAATAAAGTTCAAACATTGAAAATTATACTTCTGGCCATAGTGAATGCACTTTAATCTCATTATTGACTAAAGTTAACTCAGTCTCCCAAAACAATCAGTTCATGAATGCTGTAAGATTGTTCCCAGCGGAAATGGGTTTAGGTGCCTGTGTGCCTCAAGTCGGGACAATTTCCTTAGTCAGACAAGTTATAGTCCTGCTCAGGTGTGATTACAAATAGTATCTATTTATTAGCATTAATAAACTTTTGACCCAGCACACTGTGACTAAACAGAACACAGATTCTATGTGCCTGGGAATATTTAGCACTGTGCTTGGGCTGGGGGAGCATGTTGCATATCTAGCAAAACCATGCAAAATTAACACAAAATGTGAAATGTAGTTGGAAGTGATCTACACATAGGATATTAAGTGAGGGTGTGAGGAATGAAGCAGGAAAACTGAGTGAGAGTCACTAACTGCCTCCACTGGGATTTGTGAATCAGGCAACTCAAATTTTGTCTCTTTGCTTGTCCTACAATGACCATGGAAATATTGTGAATATTTGCATCGCAACAATAGCTCAACTTAAAGGAAGAAGGGAAATGTACAAAAATGGAAACTTGGGGTGTGAATTGACAATACAGACTGTAAAAGAAAAAAACAATTTTTACTCTCACACTCAACACAGTGATCGAGATGTATGGGCATATTAAACAGCTCTCCAGTGGATACCACGCTGAGCTCTAGACATCAGCTCAATTCTGACATGACTTAGGAGAAGTAAAGTCAGCTGTATAGCTTGGGAGCTTATTTCTCAAGAGCTCTCCTCACTTTAGACTGCCATGCACATAAAGCATTGTCATCTATACTGATCAATTGATCAACTCCCCATGAATTGGGCTTTCCATGACTTCATTCTTAGGTTTAATTTGCTGGGACAGCTTGAAGCACTATAGGAAACAATTTTCTTATTTCTCCAGTTTTGTTTATGTTCTTTTGATAAAGCACTCGGGCCAAAGGCAAGTTAGGAGACAAAGGAGTTTATTTTAGCTCATAGGTTACAGTACATAATTGATGGAAGTCAGGTATGAGCTTAAGTAGGAACTTGAAGCAAGAACCATGGAGGGATACAACGTATTGTTTCCTTTACAGAGCTATACTTAACTAACTTCACTATAGAACCCAGGAATGGTGCTGCTTACAGGGGCCTGGTAACTCCTGCAACAATTAACCATCAAGGAAAATCCCCATAAACAGGCCTGCAGGCCAATCTGATCTAGGCAATTCCTCTCTCAGACAACTCTAGGCTGTGTTGAGAGTTAGAGCCAACTAGGACACTTATTTTTACCATTTATGAAACACAGTGTAACAAAGGATCCCCTAAAAGAGACAAATGAAAAATACATAGGAAAATGCACCCCAGATTGTTCATAGATTTTTCATGTACTTCCCAGATGTAGCTGCCTCTAAAGACTCTTCAGACCTTGCCCTTTGGGATTTGCAAAGATTTACTACGTTAGAGTCCACAGGTACATTTCTTTACACTCTCCTCACTTGAGGTCCTTAGGTGGGGCCAAAATGTATGATCTCCTAATTACATGGTTGTTTCCTTTGACAATTAGATTTAATAAAGAGGTCATTCAGGATCCCATACGAACTGCCTCTTTAGAACAAAAGATGCTCCTATTATCAGGAAAATTCCCAAGAAGTTAGGGAAACTGTTTCAGACAGTCCCCTCTCTTAGGAAATTGTTGCAAGGATCTTAGAAGCCAGTATTCAGAAACCAGGCTAAAATTTAAATATTATTTTGTAACTTTGACATTTGGAGGAATAAAATCTATGGTAAAGATGGTATCCTTCTAACTCCAGGACTAATTACTAGAGCTAGTAAACTGATTTACATGACTGGGTACTAATGATACTAGTCTGACTACCTGGGAAATTTGTTATACATATCAAACAAACTTCTTATAAGTGTTATAGATGGTTGGCTTGGTTCCTGTGCTAGTTGTAATACCAAGAAGACTGACTTCCTGAGCTGGTTATTGTAGATAACAGGTGATTTTCCTGGAATGGTGGGTATATTTAGGAGACTGAGAACCTAATATGATTGCATAGATGGTACACTGACTTCCTGAGCTGATTGCTGTAGAATCTGCAGTGTAGGTAATAGATTGACTTCCTGGCATAGTTGATATAGATGGTCAATTGAATGCCTCGGCTGATTGCTGAAGATAGTAATTGATTTTTTTCTGCCCTAGTTAATACACATAGTAAATTGGCCTCCTAGACATATAGACAAACTTCCTAGGACAGATGATAGGTTAATACACTGACTTATTAGAAACAGTAGTTAGAGATAGTACACTAAGGACCCAGACTCATGACTACAGTCTGTAGATTGGCTTCCTGGGATGGGAGGTTTTGTCAATCTGACACAACCTAAAATTACCTGGAAGGAAAGTCTCAATGACAAACTAGATTAGGTTGGCCTATTGGCATATCTGATGGGTTATGAGGGATCTTAATCACACTAATTAAGATGGGAAAACTTAACTATTGTGGGTAGAACCATCCCTTAGGCTGGAGATCCTGTACTATATAAGAATGAAAAGAACAAGTTGAGCAGTAGCATGCATATGTCAAATTACTGCCCTCTCTTCTTTGCTGTGGTTGTGACTAGCTGCTTAAAGTTCTTGCCACCTTAGCTTCTCCACAACAATAAGCCAAGTAAAGCCTTCCTATCTTTTGTCAGGATATTTTATCATGTTAACAAGAAACAAAACTAAAATGGCTTCTATAGATAGTAGAGTGTCTTACTTTGCTTGTTGCTATGTATAATAGGCTGATTTCCAGGGATGGTTACTATAGATACAGAAATTGATAAAGTGTAGCATTTTTTATTTAGTTGAACTGCTTGAACTTGTACTTATCATTCCAAAAAAATTTACTTCTTCATCTCTTCCACTCATGCCATTTAAGGTAGTTATTTTCTTTGCTATGTTAAAAATTGTCAGCAATTTGATTTGAATCATTGAGTTAACCAAAGTTTCTGATTTGATTCTGAGTAAAATAAATGAATTGTTGAAGAGTCAAAACTGTTAGCAGAGAAGGGAGAGTGGAGAAGCTGTAGGAGTACCAAACTAATGTGTTCATCATCTCTGCTCACCAGAATTGAGAATGATGACAGGACAAGACAAAAGGAAATGGGAGGGGGAGGGAAGGGATTGAAGAAAATTTTCGACAGATTGTTTCAAACTGCAAGAGTAAAATATTTTCACTGCCTCACATAGAGTCATTTCCAGCCAGTCAGGGCAAAGGAGTCAAGAAGCTGCTTGTCTCTAGCCAAATCCCTTTTGACCACCGGCTCTTAATTTACCTGATCCAGTTTGACTCATTGAAGTTTGTAGATGAACCACACCTGAAGAAACACATTAAGACGCCCCATGAGTAAGTATTTTTACCCCAGAACTGCTTTCTTTCAGAAAATAGTTGTGGGACTTAGTATTACCTGTTTCCCCATGATAAACACAGCTTTAAAGAAGAAAAGTCTTTGAAGGGTATATGTATACATACATACATACATACATACATACATACATACATACATACTAAAACGTTTACAGATTAAAAACTTCCACTTCACTGGTTTTTTTGTTCTCAGATCCACTGAAGTGCTAGAGATCATGAGGAGCTGTGAGGAGAAAGTTTCATTCATTCTTTCCAGGGAAAACATCAACCCTCTACCATAGGTTGAACTTATTGTAAAGTTTTGTTTATTATTAATATGATAATAGTGTCCATAGTCGTTTGTTAATTGGCAATATACAATAATATCCACAATTGTTTGGCTTAAACACTGCTGGTCTTTATGGCTTTACTAAAGCAGATCCTTCCAAATAAACCAAAGGAGTAACGGCCTCTTTCTTGTAACCAGCCACTGATCCCCAAAATAAGATCTGTAGATCATGCTTGGACAGCCACCTGAGGAAAGCCCTGAGACTGCTACTGCTTACAAAAATAGTAGATGACTTTACATGAGATCCGGCCTTATAACATCCTCCTACCCCAACAAGGAAAGTGCTATAGGCACTCTTTTTTTAGTATTACATTTATATTTATTAATTGTTTTCATTTATTTTACATTTGGACTGCAGTTTCCCTTCCCTCAATGTCTTAGTCACTGTTACATTGCTGTGAGGAGACACTACGACATAGACACAACCTATAAAAAAAAAGCATTTGTTTGGTGGATGGCTTACATTTTGAGTGGATTAGTCCATTATCAGCATGGCAGGTAGCATGGTGCTGGAGAAGTAGTTGAGAGCTACATCTTGATCCACAAGCATAGAGGCAGAGAGGGAGAGAAGGAGACTGGGCCTGGCATGGGCTTTGAAGCCTAAAAGTCCATCCTCAGTAACACACTTCCTCCAACAAGCCAAACTTACTTCAACAAGGCTGCTCCCCCTTATACTTATAATTCTTTCAAACAGTTTCACTGTCTGGCGACCAAGCAATCAAGAATATAAACCTATATATTCAAACTATCTCATGAGGTAAGGTGGGTATCTTTGGCACCTTATTTTCAAAATAGGGATTTTCACTGAACCTGAAGTTCGCTGATTGAGCAAGCCTAGCAGGCAGCAAACCCCAAGAACCCTATAGTAAAATAGTTCTTAACCTGTGGTTTGTGATCCCTCTGGGGGTTAAATGACCTTTTCACAGATGTCGCTTAAGACAGAGAAACACCAAAATTTACATTATGATTCATAATAGCAGCAAAATTACAACTATGAAATAGCAACAAAACTAATTTTGTGGTTGTGGGTCACTACAACCCAAGGAATTGCATTAAAGGGTTCTAGTCTACTCTTCTCCAGCACAGGAATTACAGATTCTACTGTGCCTGATGTTTTTCCTAGCTGTTGGGAATCTGAACTCAGGTCCTCATACTTACAAGGCAAGAATTTCCTGACCGATCCATCTCTCTAGCCTCCAATGATATTTTAAAATTAAGTAGACATCTCATGGAAATCACTAATCCAGGTCTAATTTCAACTGAACTGGGATAGAATGAAGATCGTGAGTTTTCCAGAGTATATTATTATAAATTTTGACTTTAAATACTTGTTCTCCTATCTCAGCTTTGATTAGTAATTTTTCAGAGATTTAATTCTTTTTCTTGGTTCTACCAGAAGGAACCTGAAAATAGACCCTGCCTATTCTTATCTTCAGCTTCAATAACTTGTCTGAAGGGCTCCCAGGTGAAAACAGCAAAGGGAAAGGACATGTGAGCCAGGCCCAAGAGTGTTCCAGACAGGAGTTGCCATGAATTGGATGACAGCACTCACTGCTCCCAGCATTGCTGTGGGCAGTGGGCATGGCATAGTGCCCACCAAGAAAAAACACCCAAACCTTGGTGTCCAGGGTTTATGTTGACAGTGGCCATACAAACAGGGCTAACTGCCTATGACGCTGACCTTAGTCTCCACCTTCTCTGGAGCTCAGCATTTCCTCCCCATACCCATCACTTTGCCCTAGCTGCCGTGATATAATGACATTTCCCTTTTAAAAGTGAATAACTATATTATTTATTTTACAGCTCAGCTGCAGTTTCCCCCTCTGCTCTCCTCCCAATAATCCCCTCAATCCTCCCTCTATTTCTACCCCAATCCACTCCTCCTCTGTCTCTGTTTAGGAAAGGGTCAGATTTCCCATGAGTATCAACAAAACATGGCATATCAAGTTTCAGTAAGACTAGACACCCCACCCCCATGTGTTAAGACTGGGCAAGATGAGACCTAGTATGGGGAGTAGGGTCCCAAAATTTTGTAAAAGAGTCGAAGACAGTTCCTGTTCCCATTATTAGAACTCCCACAGAGGACCAAACTATATAACTGTAATATAACTGTAACATATATGCAGAATGCTGAAGTCAGTCCCATTCATGTTCCTTGGTTGTAGACTTATATGTTACCCCTCAGGAACAAGAGAAGAGAATCAAGTTGACCTTGGAGCAAAGACAATTTTTTTTTTATTGAGTAGCTGGAATTCTCACCAGCTCCCTGTGTGAGGTTCACACTGATTAAGTCTATCCATGATTTATTCTGTGTCTTGGAAGTTATATTGCATTTTAATTCATTCTGGACTATTTCTAACTCCTACCAAGTGATATATTAAATCATAAGTGCAGGTCTACCCAGAATGGGTATGTTATTGGGTCAAACCTCATCTCCGTTATTTTTTTCTTCCCATTATACTATGCAGGGATTTAATTTTATTAATATTTAAGTATTTTCAGTGCCTAAATTTCTTAATCTTCATGAATTAAATTTTCTATACACATCTAAGCTTCTGCATTGTTAGTTACAAAGATTATGGCTCTGGAGCATACACACTGGAATCTTCTTTGTATTTTCATATTTCATATGGAATTCTGAGAAATAGCAACAGGTGAAAAATAACCATTTGAAATATTCTCCTTAGAGGACAGCTCCAAAGTATACTCTTGAGAAAACGCCTTCTGTGAATACCTAGATTTCCCTTCTCATGGGAAGCAGGTCAGAACAAATACAGAAATGACTGAGTCTCTAAACACACACACACACACACACACACACACACACACACACACACACACACACGATGTTTTGAATATTCTGTTATTCTTCTACTTGCTTAAGAAAAAAAGATTTACTTATTCTGTGTGAGTGCACACATATGCATGTGTACATGCATGTGTGAATGTAGGTACAGTCTACCAGAGCATGTAATTTTTTCTCGAAGTCAATTCTTACATCTTGAGTCTTTGTGTGTGTGTGTGTGTGGAAGAGAGAGAGAGAGAGAGAGAGAGAGAGAGAGAGAGAGAGAGAGACCCTCCTTCCCTCTGTTTCTCTGTCCTTGATTTCCATGCTATTCATTTATTTCTGAAAAAGATTAGGCAGACCTTGCTCTCTAGACTCCAGAACTACCGAGAAAACAAACGGAGATATTATTCAAGCTATAGTGACTCCTCTCTGCTTTGGGTAAGACAACCTCCTGACATTTTTCCTTGTTGTTCAGTTAAAGACTCAACTGTAAGAAAAGGGACATCCTTTTCAAGTCTATTCCCTTTCAATTCTATGTCTTCCCTACAGCAGCAACAGAGTCCCAAAACCTCAGGCTCAAGTTAAAAGCCATTCCGATAGAAGCAGTGAAGTTTAACTTAGCACTGTACAATAATGACTAAGAAATAATTACACTCATGTTAGCTGGATAATGGGAGATGTCATTCTGTAAATATGTTTCTCTTATTGGTTAATGAATAAAGAACCGTTGGCCAATAGGAAAGCAAGATAGGAAGGACTAGGAGACAAGGAATATTCTGGGAGATGTAGTAGGGAGATTCAAGGTGTAGAGACTTTAGAGGAAGAGGTCCGAACCCCCCTCTCCGGTAAAATAAGACCACATGGGAATGCTTAGATTAATAGAAATGAGTTAATATTTAAAACAGATTTAGCCAATAAGAAATGCTAGTAACAGGGCAACAGCTTTGTATGTAATATAGTGTCTCTGTGTGTTATTTGAGGCTGCTGCGGCTCTGGGACCAGGCTGATAGGAAAAGTACTCATAACAGCTAGAGATTCCCATATAATTTCCATCAAAGGAATCAACATGTGGTCCTGTGGAGCAGTGTTAACTTGTATTTTAAAGTTTGTTTTGTTTCCCTTGAGACAGGGTCTCCTATATCCCAGATCCCAGGCTGGCCTTGAACTCATAGGAAAGGATGATCTTAAATTTTTGATTCTCTTGCTTTCACCTTATGAGTTATGGTATTTCAGACATGTCCCACCTTGATCAGTTTATGGGGTGCTGGGTTTGAACCTAGGGCTTCAGACACAGTAAGCAAGCAAGCAACCTAACTACTGACTGCATCCCCAGCCCTGAGTAGAGATAACTTGGAAGATTCTAGAGAGGTTCTCCTTGCCTGCTCCCTTGCATCGGTTATCCCTCTTTGAGTTACCTATTCATCACCCTTGGCATCAAACACTCCATCCCCACCAGAAGACTGGTGACTCACTCAGGATGGCTGTAAATGAGTCTCTCTGCTTGTGGGTCTACCATGTATGCAGAAAACAATTTGCTGAAGATTTCTTGACTGGAAAATCAACCTATGTATAGATATCTTTATTGAAATGAATTTTTTAAAAAGCAAATTTTAAGCTTGGCACTAGAAACTCTCATCTATGTATTATACTGTCCAAGAACTTTTTAAGGGATTCCTGTTACTAATACATTTCAGACTCCTCATCCTGGTATCTAGAATATTCTGCTGCTAATTTGATTTTCCAACTACAGTTTCCACTCATCTAAATGTTCCCCTTAGATGTTTGTCAGATGACACAATCTATAGATGAACACTGACTGCAGAGGACATGTTAGACTTCCAAATTCTACCAGTACTTTAACCCCATCCCAAGTAACATCTTTCCCAGTGAGATCTGATTCCTGCCATAGCCTTGTAACTAAACTCATCCTCGGTGTTCCCCTTCACACACCCCTACTTTCTTTCCTTCCCTCCTTCCTTCCTTCCTTTCTTCCTTTTGGATATAGTTGTTGTAGTTTTTCCCAAGATAGGATTTCTCTGTGTATCCCTGGCTGTCCTGGAATTCACTCTGTAGACTGACCAGGCTGGCCTTGAACTCAGAGATCTGCTTGCCTTTGACTCCCAATTGCATGCACTATCACCACCAGGCTTAATTATAGCTTTATGTTAATCACTTTCTTAACCTTGGCCTTAACCTTGGCACTTTTGGAATGCAGAAGGCTGCTTCTGGTTTAAGCTTGTGTTCTTTGCTGTACCCAACCCCATGCCATATTGACATTCTTGTCAGTGAACATGTTTTTAGCATATTTAGTTCCTACTTTTGTTTCTAATATAATCTCTTTAGTTTCTCACCATGTAGCCCAGACTAACCTTAAACTTGTGATAATTATGATTCTCCAAGAGCCAAGATTATATAGGCATACACTACCCTATCAGCTATAAAATTGCTTTCCCCCCATAGGAGTCTCATGCAGTTGTTGTTGTTGATGATGATGATGTGGTGATGGTGGCAGTTTGAATAAAGATAGCCTTCATAGTCTCATATATTTGAATGTTTGGTTCCCAGTTGGTATACTGTTTAGAAAGAATTAAGAGGCATGTCTTTATGGAGGAGGTATGTCACTAGAAGTGGATTTTGAGGTTTCAAATGTCCAAACCAGACCCGGTTTCTTTTACCCTCTGCCTGAAGATGGGGATATAAGTACTTAGCTAGTTCTCCGGCACCATGCCTGCCTACCATCATGCTCCTTGCCGTGATGATCATGGAGTAACCTTCTGGAAACTATAAGCAAACCCCTAGTTAATGATTCTTTTTGAAAGTTCCCTTGGTCATGGTATTTATCACAGCAATAGAACAGTAACAAAAACAGATGATGATTTTGTAGATGTTTATCTGAAATGTCTTATACTATGCTGTGACAGTGTACCCAAGGCCATTGGAGCATCAGAATTCATCTCTAGGCTTCCTTCCCAAGAATACAATATAACAAATTACCATACAACCCCACCTGGAGTCCTTCCCCTGCTGTGATGGACTATATTTCTTCAAACTGTGAGCCAAAATAGATCCTTCTTTCCTTAATTTGCTTTCTGTGAGATATTCCATCATATTATATAGTGAGGCAGTCATTAGATGACTTGGGAAACCACTGAAAATGAACACCCTCACTTACAATATCATGTTTAGATTCCACTTTCTATTTCACTGATAATGATAGAAAGAGAATTGCATGTCTCCATCCTCAACATTCAAAATACCATAGTAAATCATGGAGGCATTGGAGCTTCCTTGAGGCCCATTAAAGGAAAACTGTCTCTTTCAGGTCATAAGAATGGAAAATGAGTTCTTCCTCTGGTTCTGGTAAGAAGATGATATTCCAGAGTGCCCCACTTATTAGGCTATTGCTATTACATGTTTTTGTTTCCTCCCTTAAGGATTAATCTCAGCTGGGGTTGTCAATCACCTGGCCATGAGACTGTGCCTCAGGAAAGCAGATTCATCTGAAGACATGCTAAGAAGATGAGAGGAATAATTATCCTCTTATGAGTCCTAGGAAGCCCTCCAGTCCTCCCTTGATACATCTGCTTTCAGACCTTCACTGCTAAGTCTGCCAACTTTTCTTAAATATAACTTTAGAAAAAAAAAACTTTCCATTTTCATTTTTTAACTATCTTTTTGAGACAATGGTCAAATGCCTGAGCATGCTTTTCCTAACACCCTGGGCTCCCATTGCTTTTCTGAAGACCTCTTCCTTTCTACATCTAACTTTTGACCTTTATACCTAATTTATAAGGCATGATTTTTCTCTCTTACTCTTCATCTCCTTCCTCTTGGCAACTGCCAGGACGCTCAACATGACTTCCCTGTTGTTGTTTTTCAAATATCAATAAAATGATCATTGGAATTATTTTTTTATTAAGGAGACTACGAAGTCTCAAAAGGAAACTTTAATTTCCTGGTAATTTTCATATCAGTAAGAAAGTCCTAATGTTTGTGCTCATTAATATTAAGCCAAGGACAAGAGGCTGGACCTCATTCTGTCTTTCTAATCCAGTAAATCTGGGGTGGGTTTAAAATTTGCATGTCTATCACATTTTTTGGAGATGTTGCTTCTATTCTAAGAGCCAGACTTCAAAAATCATTGGTCATTGACATTGCAGTTGCCCTCATAACACTGGAAGTGGAGTAAGTAATGGATGATGAAAAGACTAATGTTCAAAAGATAAAACGATGATCATGAGGCCCAAGACTCCTTTTCTGTAAAAGGAATTGTTATTTTGATCAGAATAAAAGTAAATTAGAAGGAAAGTTTGCAAAGTAGAAGAAGGGCAGCAAAAGAATGAGAGAAAGGAAAGGGAGAGAGGGGTGTGAAGGAAGAAATGAAGACAGGGAGGAAGGGGAGAAGGGAGAGCATGAAGGAAAGAGAGTAAGAAAGAACGAGGGAGGAAGTGATGAGGGATGGATTCTGGGAGCCAACTTGCATTTTAAACTCAATGGTGTTTTAAAATTTTTTTTAAAGATTTATTTATTGTATTATATGTGTATGAGTGTTTTACTTACATCTATATATATGCACCACATGTATGCCCAGTGCCCATGGAGGTCAGAAGAGGGCATCAGATTACCTGGTGTCAATTGATTGAAAACATTGTAAGAACAGCACCACTTTTTGAAATCAAATGATAAAAAAGCAACTCAAGTTGGGGCTCATAGGGAGTAAAATTAAGTTTCTCAAGGTGAATTTCCACCAAGTAGGATGAAGTTTCAGTGACACAGGCCTTTCCTATAGATGGAGTTTCTGACCGGCCTGGTCCCACAGGTGTTTAGCCCCAAATGAACATAAACTTATATTAATTATAAACTGTTTGGCTAATGGCACAGGCTTCTTATTGGCTAGCTCTCTCTTAATTATTAATCCATAACAATTTGTCTATGCATTTTCACATGGTCTTATCTTACCAGAGAATTCCTGGTGTCATATTTTTCCTATCAGACCTGTTACTCCTTAGAGGGGCTACATGGCATCTCTCATCTCTCTGACATCTTCCCTTTCTGCATCCTTTCCTCAGAATTTTCCTAGTCTTGTAGTCCCGCCTATACTTCCTGCCTGACTACTAGCCAGTCAGCATGTATTCATCCACCAATATGAGAAACATATATTCACAGCATACAGGACATCCTCCATCAATTTCCTATGCTTATTTTATAGTTTCTGATAACTAACCTTTCTTTCTTTCGATGTTGATGGAAGTCTCTGTCCCCCTGCCCCCCCGGGTCCTGCAGCCACTTAGTCCCAAATAAACACACTGAGGCTTCTATTAATTATAAACAGTTTGATCAGTGGCTCGGGCTTCTTATTGGCTATCTTAATCATTATCCCATTTCTATTAATCTTTATATTTCCATGTGGTTTTAGTTTACCAGTGATGCCTAGGTCTCTTGCTTCCTTGGCAGCTACATGGCATCTCCCCAACTCCACCTACTACCTTTCTCTATCACTGTTTGGATTTCCCGCTTGGCTAAATCCTGCTTGTCCACTGGCCAAAACAGCTTTATTTATCAACCAATAAGAGAAAAATATATTCACAACACACAGAAGGACATCCCCTATCATTTTGAGAATTGCTATAAGCTGATATATTACCATCAGCAAATGAAATTTGAATAATCAGTTTAAAAACTCATGCTCCATCATTTTGGGGCTTTCATGTGAAGGTAAGACAATTGCTGGAAAATATAACAAAAATAAACAGACAGACATTCTTAGAGGATATTTTCTGGGTTCATACTATCTATAGGCTTTACTATGATTCCATTTTGCTCTACTTCAGTCCATGTACAGTGATGCATCTGTATTACTCAGAGGGATGGAGTGCTGTCATTCCTGGAATTTCTTAATGCAATGCCATATGTGCAAGAAAACAATCTATTGAATCTTCATTCTTGAGCAGAGTTTCATGTGATCCAGTTCTCAATCCTTATATGTGAGGTGTAGTAATGGGCATCTTGTATTCCAACACCTTGTATTTTTCTTTCCCCTTACTTGCCCCAAGTTGCTTCAGTCCAACAAAACTTCCTATTTCAAGCTCTATTCAAGTTTTTCCCATGTTTGTTGTTGTTGTGATTGTTGTTGCTATTTTCAACTTTTCCCATGACAAATGCTTATAGAGCTTTATACTAAAACATTGTCCATTGTGAGTCTTTCCTTAGCTGCTCAGATTGATCCAGAGAAGCTTTCACATATCTTTTTGTAGAAGGGCAAATTATTTACTAGAGAGTCTCTAAATTCTGTTTCCTTGAAATTTTAGGGATTTCTTCTCTGATAGAATTTACTTTGCTGGTATGATTAAACTGGTGCTCTAACTGAATTATCCAAGTATCCTTCACTGCACTCAATAATCTCTTATAAAGGGACACAGAGCTATGTCAGACTTTAGAGGAGAAAACGAGACAATTGAAGAAGCCAGAGTAGAGCGACATCATCTTTTTGTTACCAGGGTTGTTAGGCTCAAACCCTGGGCTCTGCAGCTTTAACAAGTGAGACCCACCTTTAACATCTGTGCTGGCTTATTTTATGTCAACTTAACACAAGCTAATTTGAAAATAAGCAAAGCTAGATCTGAGTGTTGGGGGATTTTCTTAATCTGTGATTGATAAGGGAGGACTCACTTGAGCAGTGGTCCTGGGTGCCATAATAAAGTAGGTTGAGCAAGCCAGTAAGTAGCATTCATCCATGACCTCTGCTTCAGCTCATGCCTCCAGACTCCCACCGGGTTTGATTTTCTGCCTTAGCTTTCCTCAGTGGACTATGACCTTAGATGTGTAATAATATTTCACATATTCATTTTCCTTTTTACCTTTTCCCCAAATAAACCCTTTCCTCCACAAATTGCTTTTGGTCATGGTACTTCACCATAACTCTAAGACAACAATCCAATTAAGCAGATGAAAAATAGTGAAAAAAGATCTAGTCTTTGTTGCCACATTGGGAAAAGGAACTAATGATAAGGTCCAGTGATTTCCTAAACCCACACTGGATCCTGCAGGTTTATGTAGAGAGAAAGAAGTGTGCATGACTAAGCCCTACTGATCACAGTATGCTGCCATCCACCACTGACCTGCCATTGTCTTAGGTCTTCTCTTCTGCAAGTGGGCTGACTGCCAGAAATCCCCTCCCCCAAATATCCTCCTGAGAAATGAGTGTCACCTCTGGTTGGCACCAGTCTTCAGCCTTTTCCTTCTCTCAGCATGAGGCTCCTGGGAAATTCCAATTTCTTGGGGCCTATTGTTTCAATAGTTTGACAGCCAATGTGGTTATAATTTAAGACAGGAAGGGAACACAGGCCAAAGGATACAACAGATACCCTAAGCTGAGGTCAAGGAAACAAATACTCTCCAAGAGGCTGTAGGGGGGTTTGAGAGCATGCCAAGACTTTTTAAGCACATTTAAGCCCTTCTCAGAATTTTGGATCTTTATAAGATCATAATGTTTGTAATGTTTTAGAATGCTAAGTCTGCAGTGTTTTGTTACAGCAGCAGTAGGAGCATAAATATAGCAAGTTTGTGCTGTTTCATCTTCATTTAACTTGTTTCTCATGCTTTTGTGGTCATCTGTATACTTGCCTTCCCACTAGATCAAGGGCGTTGGAACTCTATCAAATCTAGCAGTACATCTTGTAATGTCCTTGTCAGCCTCCTAAAATGTAATTCACCTATACTACAAATTTTAAAAAGTAGATTTTAAAAATATCTTACCTATATAGTACATGGAACATTAAAAGAAAGATAATTTATGGTAACATTTCTATATGTAAATAGTTGGACACAATTATTTGTCAAGGTAACTAAGATATTATATATAATATGTATTTTATATATGTACTAGCATATACAAAGATAAAAATGCATGGCAGATGCATTGTGTGCTCTTTAGTGATATAAACCCCATAGAAGTATTGCTGCCCACAACACTTATTAATGAAATCACGTGGAAATCTTGCTAAGTTCTGAAAACAAATCATTGCAAATATATAATAGTTCCCTGCTTTTTATGAAAGTGAATTCTAAGAGAATTCACCATAATTAAAAGAGTGTGAAAATTATTTATGTTCATTGGTTAATATACCTAGAATATTTCAAATAGATTTTTACCATATAAAGGTCTAGTGAGAGATTAGGAAATCTAGTAGGATGATCTTTGAGCATGGAAATACTTTGTCTCCTGTGGATTCTGGCATTAGCCAGTGCTTTCTTTCTCTGCCTCTCTATCCTGGGATTCCTTTTCCCCATTACCTTCTTCTTGTTACACAGAGGTTCTTTTCTCTGATTCCTGGGGGGGGGGGTGAATAGTTTTATTTAAAACAAAACACACCCAGTTTTAGCACTAGTTTTAGTGCCTAACCACAGAGCAAATCTGAGAAGACACAGAAATTGGTTCTATGAACCTCTGTGGCTTATGTTTCAACATCTCTACAAGATATGCCTACATTTTCATCATTAGATTGTCCTAGGTGAGATCTTTTCTGGTTTTTCATTTAGTTATTTCTTGGGATTTAGCCAGGGTTAAATGATATTTACAGAAGGATTGCTTTTATAGGAGCTTATGCTATACACTGGAACCCAGAACCATGCAAATTTCCTGAAGAAGGGGAAAACAGTTCCCCCCCCCAACCTGGTGGCACTCAAATAAATCAAGGGAAATTAAACTCTACAATATTTTTCATACACCTTAGCTCAGGATATGCTCTTATGTGTACAGTTCCAAAACATTCTGACAGGTATGTCTCACTCTGGAAACTTGGCTATTTTTGATGGCAATGCAGATTCAGATCTCTGCATAGCAGAGTGGCTTGTGTGAGGCTGCAAATCTGTGTGAGAACTGGGAAGGGTCTGTGGCAATTTTGCAAATGGATAGAAATACTAGTGAGCTTTCTTTGAACTCACCCAGGGTGTTAATTGCCCTCATTTCTGAAGGCAGCAGGGGAGAGGGGAAGTTGGCAAGAAATAGTAGAAGCAGCCAACCCTGACTTCTCTTTTCTCTGGGCTCTAGTGAAAAGAGGATGAAACATCACAGAGAGATGAAAATCTGCCCTGAATCAGGCCAGCATGCTTGATGACTCAGGGAAGGCATTGATGGGTACCACGTTAGAAGAAGAAAGTAACAGCAAGCGTAGGTTATGGACGTATTGTTCTGCCTGTAAAATATCCACGTGCCTACTTGCCCCTTACAAAGAACGATTTATCCAGCAAGAACACCCTGTAGGGAAGTAGATCAAAAGAGAAAACCAACAAGTGAGATGAACTAGAGCAGGGCTTCTCAAACTTTAATGTGGAAGCCAATCTCCCCTGGCATCTTGGTAAATGCAGATTCAGACTGAGCATTTTTGATGGGGGCCTGAGGGTCTGCATTTATAGCAAGCTCCAGTTAGAGGAGGATGCTGAGCCAAGGTACAGTCAGCAAATGGATTTCATGTGGCGGCATGTTACCTAGAGCTGACCCTGGTACCAAGTGAGGAGGCTCAAACGAAAATTTCACTTATTTTACTGCCAGGGAAAATATTCCATGGGGAAAGTGCATTTTTCTTGCTTGGGTTGGGCAAAAAAAAAATATGCATATTCAAAATTTGATGTTAATTTATTATCAAGGATAGCACTTGTTAAGTTCCTACCCATTCTGGCTGCTCTGCAATAATGTAGCTTATTATGGGTTAGGAGGTGTCAACAGCTGTGTTATTGATGTTTTTGCATTTTCCCCACAAATAGTACTATAAAACTACTACTTTATATTTCAGATTTTTATCTTGATGTTGTATTGGAGGTATTTTAAAATGTATTCTAAATCCATGGGTCTTGTTCAATCCATGAAGTAATAAATAAATATCTATAGTTGTCATTAAGCTTCGTTTATAATGCTGTATTTTACTACAGTTTTTAATATCTTTCAGTAAGAAACCACAGAGGTAAACACAAGCAATTTGCTCTTTGCTTTGTAACACATTCTCTGAAACACAAGTAGAGAGTGGTAGAAGGACAAAGATTGCTGTTCTCCAGGGTCTGAAATGTTCTTGAAAGCAAGTAAATAAAATGTGAACTATTAGAAGTTATGTGTTCTAGCTTCATTTCTGTTGCTGTAAAATGCTGAGCAAGGGCAACTTGGGGAAGGAAGAGTTTATTTGGCTTACACTTCACATTATGGGCCATCATTAAAGGAGGTTAGAATAAGCACTCAAACTAGAATTGGTAGGCAGCAACTAAAGCAGAGGCCATGGAAACAGTGCTTACTGGCTTAGATTGCTCACTTTTCTTTCTTATACACCCAGGACCACCTCCCCCAAAGTGACAGCTCCCCTACAGTGCACTGGCCCTGTCACATCAATCATTAATCAAGAAAATTCCTAACTGATATGACCACATGCCAGTCTAATGGAGGCAATTTCTCAGTTGAGGTTCCCTCTTCCAAGGTGACTCTAATTTGGGTCAAGTAGTTTGATGATTTAGTAAGCCAGTTGGAGAGAATGTAAGAAAACTACTTCGAGGTATTTGATAAATATGATTGCTCATCTTAGAATGTAATGTCAATTTAATCTTAAAAATTTATCTGACTTCTCAAGGCAATCCCTCCATTTCTCTCAATCAGATCTCAATGATACTTGGGAAATTGGGTTTCCCTTTTGGGTTCTTTAGTCCCTGTCTTAGTTTCTTTGCTATTGCTGTGATGAGAAATCATGACCAAGGCAATTTATAGAATAAAGAGTTCATTGGGGGCTTCCAGTTTCAGAGAGTGAGTCCATGACCATCATAGTGGGGAGCATAGCAGTAAGCAAGCAAGCATGGTACTCAGGCAGTAGCTGAGATTTTATATCTTGACCCACAAGCACAAGGCAGGGACAGCTACCTGGGAATGGTGTGGGCTTTGAAACCTCAAAGCCTGCCCATAGTGACACACCTCCTTCAACAGTGCTTATACATCCTAATCCTTCCCAAACACTGGGACCAAGTACTCAAACCACTATAGTCTCATTCATTAAAGGGAGAATTTAGAAATGAACAAAAGGAAACTCAAGGAAAATTTTATTAGAGTTCAGGGAAAATCCAAAAATGAGGGAAAGAAAGCGGAAAGTCCTGGCAGCTGCCATTAGAAGGGGCATGTAAAAAAGGAAGAGAGAAAGGCATGCCGATCACAACTAAAGAAACTTATAGACAAAATAGTCTTTTCTGGCTTATGGTTCTAGAGGGATAAGAGTCCATCATAGGAGCATGAAAACTGAAGAAGGTTAACTGAAAGATAAAATCCTTAAATGCAAATAGGAAAAAAGGAGATCAAACTGGAAGTTCGGCAATGCTATATACACTTCAAGCCTCCCCATGGTGACTTGCTTCTTCTAGAAAGGCCACACCTCCTAAACTGCCCCCAAGTAGCACCACTGACTAGGAATTAAACTTTCCAATGCCAGAGCTTATGGAAGACATTTCTTATCCACCACAGGGTCTAGCAAAGCTGCCATAATCATCAACAGAGGTTAGTAGGCAGGTGTATGGCAGGTGGAGATAGGAACGTTAAAGTGTAAAGTTTTAAGGAAGGATGCCTAGTCTTTTAAAACGAAAATGCTATAAAAAAGATGGAAGAGTATCACGGTTACTAAGGATCAGGATAAACAAATAGGCAGAACAGATGTTTATTCAGGGAAAAATAACTTACAACCTAGACAGATGTACACCAGCAGGTTCCACCGGATGCTCTCCTCTCCATGATCCGCCAGCAAAGAGCGTTCCGGGCTCTCCTCAGACCTAGTTCCACAGGTCACTTCCGCCCCTGGATTGGTCAGTGTCACAGAAGCAGACAAAGTGAATATCTCACTACAGAATAGGAAAAAGTACATGTCAGGGCCAAGAGTATAACATTTTTTTTTTTTTTTTTGACTAGAATACCCAAGGGGGAGTAATGTTATCTGTCCTAGTGTTACAAGGGAGTGAGATATAAAATTCAAAGCCAGCCCTCAGGGAAGATCTATCCGAAATGGCCTCAAAGACTACCTATCTCTATCTAGCTATCTAAAATTTACATTGTCTCAACAGTCCTTCATGAGATATATCAAGTTCCAAAACAAGATTTACCCTGAATAATTAGAAGTACAGAAAAAGATTCATACTCCAGCAAATCCCCTACTCCTTTTAAAGGGCATGCAGTAAAATGAGAACTATTTTGATAGAGGGCTATTTATCATCACCATCATCATCATCATCATCATCATCATCATCATCATCATAATAATAATAATAATAATAATAATGAAGAAGAAAAAAGTAAATCAATGAAATAAATGACAAGAAAAAATTGGCGACACAACTGATAAGTAAGACCTCTTCATTATTTACAAGGGAATCTATGTCAGCATGTTATGGAAGGAGACCCATTAATAACAAATTGTGATGGTTAGTTTTAGTCATTGGTTTGACACACATAGGAAGAAAACTTTCAAATGAAAAGTCACCTTCATCAGATTGGCCTATGGGAGTGTCTGTGGGGCATTTTCTTCATTGCTAATTAATACAGTATAGCCCAGCTCACTGTGGGTGCTACCGTTCCCAAGCAAGAAAGCCTGAACTGTGTAAAAAGAAAAAAAAAGTTAATGATCCCAGGTTCATTTTCTGAATGGGCCGTTTTTGTTTTCTCATTCTTTATCTTTTGACATATGCTTATGTATCCTGGATATCAACAAATGCATAGCAGGCAAAGATTCTTTCACATTTTGTGGGCTTCCTCTTCACCTGGTTGATTGTTTCTTTAGCTGTGCTGAAGCTTTTAAGTTTTATGAAGTTTTATTTGTCAGCTGTTGGCCATAATTCTTGAACAAATTGAGTTCTATTCAGAAAGTCTTTTCCTACATCTGGAGAATGTGCTGCCTATGTTTCAGGTTTAGGTCCTTGATCCATTTAGAGTTAGGTTTTTGTTCCAGTGATAGAGTTAATTTTTGTGCAGAGTGATTGACAGGAATCTAATTTCATTCTTCTGCATGTGGACATCCAGGTTTCCCAGCACCAGTTGTTGAAGATGTTTTCTTATTTTCAGCATGTTTTTGGCAGGTTTGTCAAATTGTAAACAGCTGAAGTTATGTGTATTGGTTTTTATGACTGAGGCTGTTACATATCTTCATATCTGGAATAGTAATCCTTCCACCATTGCTCTTTTTTGCTCAAGAAATTTTAGGATACTTTTTCTATATCTGTAAAGAATAAGATGAGGATTTTAATTGGGCTTTATTGAATCTGTAAATTACTTCTGGTAATATGATTATTTTGTCTTTATACCCATAAATAAATGGAGTCCTTATGAAGGAAATTTCTATATGCAACAGATGGGGACCGTTATAGAAAACCAATGCCAATCAAAATCCAGACTTGTGGAGTCCAGTTCCAACTGAAAAATCCACAATGTAACATTTGCATCTAAGGCTCAGGGATCATCATGGAAGAGAGTTCAGAACAATTGTAAGAGTTAGAGGAACAGTGTATTTACTATGAGATTTATGTTTCCCTATAAATGCCAGAAACAGCACAATGTCTTGCCAAAATCACTACCTAAATGTGAGCTGAACAAAGACAGAAAAAGACATGCTAAAGTGGACAGGGAAAGCCAGGAGGCCTCAACCCTACATAAATAACTACAGGTAACCAAGGGTTGGTGAGAGTGGGAGCATACAGACTGGGAATCCATTATCAATAATCAACCTTGAAAATATACATACTTGTGATGTTATACAGACTGTACAGGTTGTGTTTAAGAACGTGTGTGTGTGTGTGTGTGTGTGTGTGTGTGTGTGTGCATATGATAACTACTAATGAACAAAGAAGCATTGAGTTTGAAAGAGAGCAAGGAGGGGTATGTGGGAAAATTTGGAGTGGGGGAATTAAAAATGATGTAACTATATTATAATCTCAAAAAATAAAATGACTTTTTAAAAAAGTAGGTGGATATGAGAATGGGAACATGTCAGTAAACAGTGTTCCTCCATGTTTCTGCTGTAAGCTCTTGTCTTGAGTTTCTGCCTTTACTTCCCTCCATGCTGGACTGTAACTTGTAAAGTGAAATAGACCCTTTCCTACCCAAGTGGAACCAGTTTCATTAAGTAATTTTCACAAGCATGTACCAGAAGACTAAGACCACTAAGTGACAGGTATTTTGTAATTTAATATCACACAGCTGCAAGCCAGCACTATTGGCCAATACTGCTCTTATTTGCATAAACTAAATTTGCATGCCAGGGATTGAACAATTGGATTTTTCATTCAAAGGACATCACAGAACTGTATACCAGTCATTCTGGATTCAATTCCTTCAAAAGGAATGAATGAAATCCATAAAACTGTATTCAAAAAAAACTTACCCTAACTAAAAATGTACTTCCTCAAAGACTCCTCCAACCTGTCCCCCAGTAGTACCTATGATAAAGGCAATATTTTATAGTCTTCAAAAGATATATTTTATAATCTACTTAGGATAAATACATTTATTATCTACTTTTTCTTCCCTACTACTAGTGGATACCAGCCAATAGTAGACAGGTAGAACAGACTTTACTGGAAGAATGGCTGAGTTCCAAAAGTCTTTGCCTGAAGGCATAGGGATATGAAGGTGGGTCTGTAAAATAATTGCTGAAAATTAACTATAGGCAAAGTGAATAGCATTCTAGCCCATTTTAAGCCAGAGCTATTTTTCCAGAGAGGTTTACAAAGTACAGTAATTTTTATAACATTTACACATCTATCACTATTAAACAATTTTCTCATGATCATAAGAAAACGAGATCTCTTAGTTTTCTTTCCCTGATTCTTTGGGTTTGTGATAAGGTACTCACTTCCTTTCTCTCATATACTACAGTCAGAAGTCCAGTGGGGTAGGACTCAGCTGTTAGCTTTTGAAGGATACTGAGGGAGTTGGGTGGAGTAGCAGTTCTTTGGAGATTCAAAATTTTTGAAATTGTATAGTCCAAGAGGAAAGAAATAAAAATCCTCCTGATCATGTACAGTTTAGTCTTGAATTTACAACTGTGACATATTGTATATGTTAGTATGACTCACAAGGCTAGCTCACACTTAATATGGGCAAATGCCAGGAAGTATGAAGGTATCAAATATGATTAAGCTAGAGACTATCTCTGAAGACTCTGCCCTAAGTAATATTGAAAGTCTAAATTAGATAGCTTAAGTAGACGTTTGAAATAAACACTATTTTGTTTTGGTAGAAGATCTGTATAGTATGATTTTTAAATGCTGATCTATTTAGAATCGGGAAAAAATAGAATAGGAACAAAGGACAAGGCTAAGATGTAAGTCTGAGTAACTAAAAGAAAAACTAAAGATGTTGACTCCCATGTCTAGGTAAGAAAGGGCTTATGGCGAGTTATTTATAAAAGGCAAAGTCAGAAAGCACATTTGCAGGGTAACATTATCTATTTGATTGACTGAACCTGGGTTACCAATAAGACACTCCTGAGATGGAATGTTTTCATTCATGGTGATTACACTTTGTGAAACTTTTTTATGATAGAGAAAGTAGAAATTGAATTGGCAAAGGAGTAGGAATAAAACAAAACATAAATCAAAGATACATCTACACAGTGGCCTTAAATAGTTTAATAATATAAAATGCTCCAAAGGAATGGGAAAGATGAAGATGCTTGAGAAACAGTGCATTAGCATTGATAATCAGAAGATCAAAGTTGAAGGAAATTCTACTTCTAGAAAGTCTCTCAAAAGAAGATATCCAGAAAACAAATCTGGTACGTTTTGTCTCCTTAGAGAGAACAAAGCCGAACAACATGGAAGGCAGAGGGATTGTTACTCAGTGGGTCATTGATGTCACCTCCACACTTTGGTGTTTTCCTGTGGTTTCCATCTTTATTTTTCTTGCCAAAATTGTCTACACATTATTGAATAAAAGATGTACACATCTTTTTAATTGGGCTTAAAAGGAAGGTTTGTAATATTATATACTTAAAGGAAGTTCAATTCCAAGGTAAGTCTTCTGTTCACATGACTGCTTTGCCCTTCCCTAAGTTCCTTATGTGACTTACATGAATAGGTATCTTCCTAGAAGCCATCTTTGGAATTTATGGAAATTCCTTGAATTCCCAAGAGAAGTTCAAATTGTCAATTATAATCATTTATGATTCGATGATAAACATTAATATCTTGCTTAAAATTAATTTAGATAAACATATATACTAATTGAAATTATACATTTTCTCAGTCTTATCACATAATAGTATTCCTATCATCGTAGTGTTGTAAAATCAGTTGAAAAGTATTTCTCTATTTTTTCCTTGAACTATAGGGAAATAAGATGAGAGGTCTGTTTATAAAACTTAGAAATCAAGGTTTATATAAAATCATTGATTGGTGAAATATAAGTCACATTAAGTAATCCTGCTACAAGGCAATCTGAGAAGATAATTATTTGTAGCAGAAAGTCTCTAATTTTATAATTATTTCATTGACTTATTGAATTCTTTTAATTTTTGTCAACTTTAAATAAGCATGAGGATGTTTTCATGCATACATCATTCTACTTTTTTCTTATTTATTCTCCTACTTCCCTAGCCTATATCCCTTTAGGACCCACCCCCCATAGTTTCTACTTGGACATTATGTCACACATTCCCTTACCTTCTCTTGTTCTCCCATTTCAGTCTTCCCTCCTCTCTCATAGTCCCCTTTCTACCTTTATGCCCTAGATTGTCTATCCCTCTATACATTCATGTATACATGAATTTAAATCTAGATTGCACATGTGACTGAAAACATGGTATTTATCATTTCATGGTATTTATCATTCCTGAATATGGTCAATTTTATTTACCCTAATGATCTCTATTTCAATACACTATTTTGCAAATGTCATTATTTAATTCCTCTTACAGCTGGATAAAATTACATTATGTATATGTGTCATGCCTTTTTTTTTAAACCCATCTGTTTGCCGATGGATATCTACACTGTTTCTTTCTTGGCTCTTGTGAACAATGAAGTAATAAACATTAATGTGCACATCTCCATGTTATGCTGGCTTAGAGTCATATAAATGTATTCCAGGAATGGTGTAGAGAGTGTTCTTTGAGACTTCAATCAATCATACAAATAGTGGAAAACTTAATATCACTAGAAATTTGATCTCAATATTTCAGTACTTACAAGGGAAGGAAAGGTTATACTGCTTGCACAAACCATTAATGTATTACCAGTGTTTAGACAGCATTCCTTAAGAGATCAACAGGTCTGTGTGCAAAGTGGAGCAGGAGTCTGCAAGACCAGCAGATGTAATATGAAGGCAGAGGGGCCAAACCTTTACTTTTTGTTGTTGTTGTTGCTACTGTCATCCTTCAGATAATACAGGCCTCAATGAAGAATAAGTGTTTTAAAGGCAGGAAATTCTTGAAGTCCTTGTCATAAGGACCTGCTGATTTTATCTTTACTTTTGAAAAAAAGTATAGTTTATTAGGTAGACTCATTAGGACCCTGAAAATCAAAGTACATTTTTAAAGGGCAGTGGGTGAGGTTGGGAGGGCAATAATAATGACTTACATAATATTTTTGTTACAATAAGAGCATACTGTTATGATTTTGACAGGAAGTTAAATATATTGCTGGTGTTTAGTCTATTTGTTTTTGTTAGGACAGTAAGACTTTCCTCTGAATTTTGCTTAAATGTAAAAAGAAAAGAAAGCTACAGGAAACTTGAAAAAGCATTTGCATGCACAATTACATTTTTTACCTGTTTTACCAGCTACTAAGCAATTGCCATATTCCTGTCTCCCATCTATCCCCGCCCCCAACAGATGCTTTATTCTCTGCCTCCCTCTACAAGTGACTGACTGTGCCTTAGCATTTTCAGAGCTATTTGAAAGTAAGATCCAGACATCATGACATGTCATCCTTAAATAATTCAACATGCACAATCCAAGAACTTTCTTACATAACCACAGTGCCATTAATATACCCAAGGAATTTAACATTGACTCAATGGGAAATGGTACCTTTTACCTTTCTCTGCATTAGAAAAGAGATGATCGGAATGGTGTTTACTGAACCTGGATACATTATCTTTCATTTTTAAGTTCGGAAAACACTTTTCCATGTATCAGGGTTGACTTTGATATCTAATGCTGTCAATATTCTGCCAGTCCCAGGAGGTGAATTTTCTACTCAATTTCATTCAAAGTCATTTCCCTTCTGGGGGGAAATTATTGTAAATGTAGCAATTTATTCCTGTTCTGCCCCTAGAGTAGATTTAGGGCTAGTTGAACTTTTGGTGCCAGAGTTGGACTCTGATAAAACACATCTGTTTGGTGTCAGCAGTTGCAACTTTGCTCACTGGATTTGTTTTCAAAGAGGAGAGCAGGTTAGAAGAGAAAATGTTTATGTGTTTGATTTTAATGATGTCCCAAATAATGATGGGTGGGAATGGACTACGCATCATTTGTGATTCTGAAGCCTGCCCAAGTGAGTAAAACCAGATGAAACAGTAAAATTGTGAATCTTCTGTTCTTTAAAAAAAATCCTGGATGATTGACATGAGCCTGTCTTTGTTACACGGGGATGCAGAGCAACAGCCTGGATGTCTCCCATTTCTATAGAGATGGCCTTTATAATAGAGAGGAGCTACGAAATTATTCCAATTATCATCAGCCTAAGGTGGGTGTGGTGGTCCATACCTGTAATCTCAGTAATCTGCAACCTGGGGCAGGACAAACTGATGGCCAACCTGGGCTACATAGCAAGACATTGCCTCTGAAAACAAAACAGCACAAACAACAACCACAAAAACAAAGAGAGCAGTTTAGGAGAGTTGGACACTTCTGAAACAAAAGCAACTTTCCTGGTTTGTGTTCCAACTATTGGCCCTGGCCTTCTCTGGGAACCATCCTTCCTGTGTTCCTATACATTTAACTTGTAAATGTTGACTTTTAAAACCAGATAAGCCTTTCATACTCCCAAGTGTGAACATTTCTAGGAAATGTAAAGTCTCCTGCCTAGACGTTCCTTTAGCTGTCCTAACACCTGCGGGTTCTCACACAATGAGAAGGGAGCTTGCATTTTTTTGTTTCAGTTTTTAAAATGAATCTAAACGCCACTTTTCACTGTTTCCATTTCCTTTCAAGAGCTGGAAACTGTGATAGGAATTTCAGAATTGTTTAAAGCCGAAGATAAAGAAAATAGTTTGTGAAGAAACCAATCCCTATTCATAGGCTAAGTGTTGAGGTTCCAACTATTGTCCTTGATGACTCAGGAAAATGTCTATAGCTTATTTGATAGTGCTCTCTCTCTCTCTCTCTCTCTCTCTCTATATATATATATATATATATATATATATATATATGGCAATAATGGATGTTAATTTAGTATTTACCATGCATTATGATGCATTCAAACCTTTGAAGAAAGCAGTTAAGGCTGAGCAAACCTAACAAAGAGGGAAGGTACTCTCTGAAGCACTTAAGGAAAGTAACCATAGCAGGAAGTGTTTATCTGTCACTTCATGTTTTATGTAGTTGGAAAATAGTCTAAAGAAAGAAAAGAACATTGTGATGGAACTTAGAAATCATAATGAATCATTTTTAGAAAGAGGAATTAAAATATTTATTGCAGACCTGCCACTACATGCACGGCATCTTTAAATAATGAAATACTGTTTTACAAATTAGTTCCTTGCTGAAAACAGGAAAATACATTTTCACTTCTGTGCCCAACCTCAGTCTTTCAACCATGGGAAGTAACAAATGCCAAGCATTGAGAGATTCAGGGGAGAGTAATGATGCCCTACAATTCAGATCCAAAGCAAAAGGAGTATGTTCTTTTGCTCTCTGATTTCAAATGATCCTTCATCTAATGAAGTTGATAGAAGGTTTGAATGCAGTAGATATAACCAGCCTTTGCCAGTCTATTACCTGTGACACTGACACAGTGTGGGTTGTGCTTCTTCATCTTTTTTAGTTGATTTTCGTCATTCATTCTTGAACGACCATAGTGCCACAGTTTCATTTACTTCAGAAACAACCCTAGGATGAGATTCAAATTAGTCTGGGAAACCCAGCAACACTAAGAAAACGGAACAGCAAGAGAGGGAAGAAACAGCAGTCAATAAAGGCTTGTCTCTTCTTTGATAGGCAACTGAAGCTGAACTATGGGAAAAACTGTGAGAGGAAGTGTAGAATACTCAGAGACAAAGGAGATGGGCATATCTACACACACCAATCCTTCAGCTCTTTAGCTAACCCCATCCACAAGGAACATGTCACCCAAATACCTCATGATAAACTTTCCAGAAAGTCAAGGAAGATAATAGCAGTTGAAAACTGACCACAGAAATACATAGTTCACAATAATACTAGCATGTTGCTTCCCCCTACAGATAACACTGGGATGTGATTTTGCTTATTCTTGTCCTTACATCTTCATTCCGTTCCTTTCTACCTTCTGCTAAAGAAGATTTTTCTTTGAGTTACCTTTTTAAAAAAATTCTTATTTATTTGCCAAATTATTTACTTACGGCAGTACTCGGGACTGAAGCCAGAGCCTTACACATATAAGTTTTCAACATCCCTAGCTCATTTTATCATTTGTTTTGAGACAGATTTGCTGTACTATTCAAACTGTTCATCAACTCTCTGTGTAGCCCAGGCTGACCTTGCATTTGTCATCTTCCTGTTTTAGCCCTTCAATAGTTGAGGTTATAGGCTTATATCAAAACCCACCTCAAAATAATCTTTTTTACACTATTTTGTACTGAGAATATTCTAAGGTGTCTGCTTTATCTTCACAATTACAAAATATAATCAAGAAATAGGTTCCTGACAATGAAACAATTTTTGTAAGATAAAAAGGACTCTATAAATTTATAACTTTTTAATACTCAAGTGTCTTTCACTCAAGTGGCCCCCTGGAAACATTTGTTGAATGAATGTGCCCAGAAAACCAAGTGCCACTGGGAAATCAAATGCCAGTACTTTTCTATGAATATTTACCTAGAAAAATGTAGATAATAACACATGTATTATGAGAATGTATTGTATTCATAGCACCAAATGGAGCTAAGATTTGCAAGGAAAAATTCAGAGCACAAAATTATTGGCTGTATGTTCTTTTCAACCTGATTGTGGTAACTTTCCTTCAGGACTTTTTTTTCCAGCTTTTTTATTATCTGATTTGAAGTTCTCCCACTCTTGCTTGTTAAGCACATTTTAAGTATTATTTACAAAGCTAACATAAGTCCCACAGGACTAAAATCACCACTGTTGACTCTTTTAGCATTCTCATAGCAGGAAATATGTGCTTTATCCTATGATGTAGAAAGTGGCTCCTTTTTTTCTAGCAGCCAAAAAACATCTTTCTCTAACTCTATGCCTTTGCAGTGGATGAATCTGGTATCACCGTCATTTTCAATTCACTTTCCTGAACCATTGCCCAAAGCTCTTAGTTGACTGTCTGATTTCATTTATTAAAACATATTCTGCAAACATTAAATATTCAAAATTTACATTTTTAAAAATAGCTTGTAAAAAACTAACAAAATGAGAGAGAGATCCTGACAATTAGATATGTATACACTAATGAACAAAAACAGACACAAAGAGCAGCAAATGGAATTAGAGGGGTTGATGGGTTAATTTCCAGCCAATGGTTAAGTTTGCTCCCTTAGCTCTATTTGAAACATAGGCATTTTAAACTAGGGTTTCATGAACTCATTGTTCAAGATAGCATCAAATACTTACTGCTCAAGAAAAGCCTGTGACTAGTTCCACAATAGCTCTTCATCAGTTCCAAATGGAAGCCTATGAGTACACATAAAAGACTCATCTAAGAACTGTTTACTACAATTAGCAAATGTTATAAAAAACTGTGTTAAAGACAAGGTTCACATGTAAAATGAGCCAAGCTATTTTGAAACTTCACAGATGAGGAACTCTGTCACTGAATGCAAATATTTGACTAAGTTTGCTTTGTTATACCAATAGACAAACATGCATAGCTGTAGTTCAAATTATAGGTATGGGCTGAACTGAAAGGTGCTCATTTGCATTTTGAGTTAAAACAAAACATTATCGTCAGTTTAATGTTTCTCCCTAAATGTTAATACCTTTAATTTCAAAAAGGATGGATTGTTAGCATGTAGCTCATGAAGGATGTAAAAATAATTGTTATGTGAAAACAAAAATTCATCTCTATCATGATATTTATGCAACATATTGTATGCTTAGGTACTATGGACATGTGATAGCATGTGGTACTACTCAATATAGTGTTCTAGCAGACTCCAATCATTGAAAAATATGAGGCAGCATTCTCTTACAAAGGAGCCCATTTCTACAGAAGTCTCCTTATTCAAAACACCAGATTTATTTGAGCTCCAGCCTGCCACTCTTAGCAGTATGATGTTGGGCAAATCACATACATCTTCTGACATATGCTTTATAACCTAATCTACTCTATAATTGTTTGTATATGCCTGAGGAAAGTTACCTTCATCTCCTTGGCATTAGATGTCCTTTCATAGTCCTTCCCATCTCCCAAGTGTTGTTTTTCAAAATGAGAAAAAGTTTCTTGGGTCCTAATTCAGTTTCTTTTGTTGCCTTAACAACTCAAGAGAGAACTTTCAGTCACTTAAGTTATACCAGACATGCCAATAAACAGCTGACAAAACCAAGCAAATTTCTAAAGCTTTCCCTTCTAGAGGAAAAGAAAACAAACTCAGAAAGAATTCCTCCAGATCCCAGGAAGCATCATGATTTCTTAACTCAGCATTTTCTCAACAAAAGCATACAGCTGTCTTAAGAAAAATATGGCATTTAGGGAGATTTAATAGAAGGAAGACTATCTATTCAGAGATCACTGATAGGTATGCTGCCTCTAAAACATCTTGATTTGTTATGACTGAAAGAGATCATCCAGAGGAAGGACTAATGGAGATCACTGCTGGGAAAACAGGATCCTTTTCCCATGAGGGGATGCCATGGCTAGCCACTACCTCCTACCAGTGATGCTTCAACCACTGAGGCATACCCCAAATTTTTCTTCCTGAATTTATTCTCAATGTTAAAGAGTTAAAATGTCTAAAATTTCATGTACTCTGGGAAGAGATTATCTTTAGATTTATAATTCCAGGAATATTTCTCTTACACTCAGTATTAACTCATTGTTTACCCCAGTATGGGAGAGCTCCAAGAAACATAAAAATCCTGCATGGAGTAAACACTCAAGTTTATTTCAGTGGCAGAAGAGTAGAAGTTCAGTTGCTGACAGTAGTTATATTGCACAGATCCACCTGTGAAGGACACCACATATAAATATAGCTTCCAGCTATTTCTTCTGAGGATTATTCCTATATTTTTACCATTGTTTCTATTGAAATGCCATTTTCTTATTCTTGAAAGAAATCAAGTTCTGTTTTCATTTTTATTTTGCAAAAGTCACATAATATGTACCTGTATTAATTAATTTTGTATTGCTGTGGGATTTTTTTTTAATACAGTTTCTCTGTGTTACAGCCCTGGCTGTCCTGGAGCTGTCTTTCTAGAGCAGGCAGGACAAAAACTAGAGATCTGCCTGCCTCTGCATCCTGACTGCTAGGATTAAAGGCACATGAAACCACACACTGAGATCAAGGCAACTTATAAAGGAAAGCGTTTAATTGGGTTTATGGTTTTAGAGGGTTTGAGTCCATGATAACAGAGCAAAAGTATGGCAGTCAGAAACTGTTGAAAGCTCATCATTTGAACAGCAAACAGAGACAGCTAATGTGAAATAGCCCAAGTCTTTCAACCCCAAACCTGCCTCCAGTGACACACTGCATCAACAAGGCATAATCCTTCCCAAATAGTCCCACCAACTGGAGACCAAGGATTTAAACACATGCATTTATGATGACTATTCTCATTCAAACCACCAACTTCTTTCAAAGACTTCAAGTTCTTGTCATACAGGACTTCCAATTGTTTGGTTATAGTTACACTGAAATATTTTATATTATTTGTGCCTATTGTGAAAGGTGTTTTTCCTTTAATTTCTTTCTCAGCTATTTATTGTTCATATATAGGAAGGCTACTGATTTTTTTTTTTTTTAGTTTATTTTGTATTCAGTCACTTCACTGAAGGTTTTTTATCAGCTGTAGGGGTTTCCTGGTAGAATTTTTGGAGCTGCTTATGTATACTCTCATATCATCTGCAAATAGCAATAGTTTGACTTCTTCCTTTCTAATTTGCATCCCCTTGACCTCCTTTAGTTTTATTATTACTCTGGCTAAAACTTCAAGCACCATATTGAATAGATATGGGGAGAGTGGACATCCTTGTCTTGTTCCTGAGTTTAATGTAATTGCTTTTAACTTCACTGAATTTGATATTTGCTGTCAGTTTGCTGGTAATGCCTGGTTTTATATTTAGGTATGTCCCTTATATCCCTAGTCTGCAATATTTTTTATCATGAAAAGATGTTTGATTTTGTCAAAGGCTTTTTTAGCTTCCAATAAATGATCATGTGTGTTTCTTTTTTCAGTTTGTTTATATGGTGGAGTGCATTGACAGATTTTCATATGCTGAACCCTCTCTTTATCTCTGGGGTGAAACCCACTTGATTGTGGTGGATGATCTTTTGATGTGTTCTTGGATTCAGTTTCTACTTCATTGAGTATTTTTGCATCAATGTTCATGAGGGAAATTGGTCTTTAATTCTCTTTAGTTGTTGAATCTTTGTATGGCTTAGGTATCAGGGTGACTGTGGCCTCATAAAATGAATTTTTCCATACTCTTTCTGTTTCTATTGGGTGGATTAATTTGAGGAGTATTGGTATTAGCTCTTCTTTAAAGTTCTGGTTGAATTCTTTTAAGGGGGTGGCAGAGCATGGTTTCTCTGTATTGCTTTGGAGCCTGTCCTGGAACTCACTCTGTAGACCAGGCTGACCTCAAACTCAAAAAGATCTGCCTGCCTCTGACTCCCAAGTGCTGGGATTAAACGTGTGTGCCACCAACGCTTGATTCTGGTAGAATTCTTTACTAAAACAATTTGGCCCCGGGCTTTTTTTTTTTTTTTTTTAATTAGGAGTCCTTTAATGACTGCTTCTGTTCCCTTGGGAGTTATAGGTCTATTTAATTTGTTTTTTTTTGTTGTTGTTGTTGTTTTGTTTTGTTGGTTTTTATATTATTATTATTATTATTATTTTAATCTCATTTTAACTTTGGTAAGTGGCATCTATTGAGAAAATAATCCATTTATTTTACGTTTTCCAATTTTGTAGAGTACAGATTTTTAAAATATGACCGAATGATTCTTTGGATTTCCTTGGTGTTTGAAGTTATATCATTCTTTTCATTTCTGAAATTTTTTAATTTGGATGTTCTCTCTTTGACTTTTAGTTAGTTTTGGATAAAGGTGTCATTGTTTGTTGATTTTCTCAAAAGATCCAATTCTTTTATTCATTGATTCTTTGTATTGTTCTCTTTCTTCTGTTTTATTGATTTTATCCCTGAGTTTGATTATTTCCTTCCATCTACTCCTCCTGGGTGAGTTTGCTTGTTTTTGTTTTATAACTTTCAGGCATGCTGCTAAGTCAGTGGTATGAGAATTCTCTAATTTCATTATGCCACCACTTAGTGCTGTGAACTTTCTTTTTAGTGACATTTTCATTGTGTTCCATAAGTTTGGGTATTTTGTGTATTCATTTTTATTGAATTCTAGGAAGTCTTTCATTTCTTTTTTTATTTCTTCCTTTACCCAGTGATAATTCATCAGAGAATTATATTCATTTTTTCATGAGTTTGTAGGTTTTCTGTTGTTGAAATCCAGCTTTAATCCATGGTTGTCTGATAGGATACAAGGAATTATTTTAATTTTCTTGTATTTTATTTTTTTGAAAATTTCTGTGTCAGTATTGATCAGTTTTAGAGAAGGTTCCATTAGGTGCTGAGAAGAAATGTTCTATAGATGTGTTAGTTCCATTTGAGTCATAATATCTGTTATCTCCAATATTCCTCTGTTTAGTTTCTGTCTGGATGACGTGTCCATTGGATATAGCGGGGTGTTGAATTATCCCACTATTAATGTGTAGGGTTGAATATGTAATTTAAGCTTTAGTAATAGTCCTTTTATATATGTGGGTGCCCTTGCATTTGGGGCATAGATGTGCAGAATTGAGATGTCATCCTGGTGTTTTTTTTTTTTTAATGAATATGAAATGTCCTCAATATGAAATGTCCTCCATCTCCTTTGATTAATTTTGGTTTGAAATCTATTTTGATAGATATTAGGATAGCTATACTAGCTTTCTTGTTAGGTCCATTTAATTGGAAAATCTTTTCCAACCCTTTACTCTGAGGTAATATCTGTCTTTGATGTTGAGGTGTGTTTCTTGTGTGCAGCAGAAAGATGGTCTTGTTTTCCTATCCTTTCTGTTAATCTGTGTCTTTTTTGTTTGTGAATAGAGTTCGCTGATATTAATGATCACTGATTGTTTATTCCTGTTATCATGTTAATGTTGGTGGTGATAGTGTGTTTGTGTTTGTATGTGTACATGTGTATACACACACACGCATACATACATACATACATATGCATGTGTTCCCCTTCTTTGAGTTCTGCTTGGGTGAGATTATCTTTTGACTGTGTTTTCCTGGTAACTTCTTTGGGTTGGAGTTTTCCTTCTAGCACCTTCTCTAGGGCTGGATTTGTGTATAGACGTTCAAATTTGACTTTGTTATGAAATACCTTGTTTTCTTCATCTATGGTGATTGACTGCTTTGCTGGGTAGAGTAATAGAATTTGTAAGACATCTGTCCAGGTCCTTCTGACTTTTAGAGTCTCCATTAAGTAGTTGGGTATAATTCTTATAGGTGTGTCTTCTTATGTTTCATGGTCTTTTTCCTTTGCAGCCTTTTAATATTCTTTCTTTGTTCTTTATGATTGGTGTTTTGATTATCATGTGACTTAGGAACATTCTTTTCTGGTTCAATGTATTGGGTATTCTATAAGCTTCTTATACCTTTTTAGGCATGTCCCTTAGGTTAGAGAACTTTTCTTCTATCATTTTGTTAGATATATTTTCTGGGTTTTTGAGCTGGGATTCTTCTCCTTCCTCTATTCCAATTATTGTAAGGTTTGGTTTTTCCATGTTATCTCAGATTTCCTGGATGTTTTGTATTTGGAGTTTTTGTTAGATACAACATTTCCTTTGACTAATGAATCTATTTTCTTTTATTGTATCCTCAACACCTGAGATTCTCTCTTCCATCCTTGTATCCCATTGTTGATGCTTATGTCTGTAGTTCCTGTTTACTTACTCAAATTTTCTATTTCCTAAATTCCTTCAGTTTTTGTTTTCTTTATTGATTCTATTTCTATTTTTATGTCATGAATTCTTTCCTTCACCTCTTGGTTCTTTCCTGGCCTTGGCATTCTTTAGGGATGTGTTGTTGTCTTCTAATATTTTTGGTTATCTTTTCCTTTAAGGGATTTCTTTTTAAATTTCCTCTTTAAGGATCTCTGTCATCTTCATAAAATTGTTTTTAAGGTCATTTTCTTGTGCTCCATTTGCATTAGAATGTTCAGGTCTTGCTGTAGTAGGATAGCTGGGCTCTAGCGGTCCTATATTGTCCTGGTTGTTGCTATTGATTGCATTTTTACACTGGGGTTTAGGTGTTTGTGTTTGGGATGATGGGTTTTAGCCTCTAATTTCTTGAGTTTGTCTTTGTTCCTTGGTCTCTGGCCTGAATTTCTGGGAACTGACCTGACTTCTGATCTATTTGGGAGTCTCTGTCCAAATTGGAAGTTGTCCTTCTGGTGATTAGCATGGCCTTCAGTGCAGCAAGGGATCTCTCTTCAACTGAAGGGTATGGTCTGCACCTGTTCTTCTGACTGGTGTGGCCTAAACCTAAGCAGCTGAAGTCTGTTCAAGCTGGTGTGGCTTGCCTCTGTTCTGACTTGTGTGAATCAAGCCTGAGTGGCTGAAATCCCTGGGGTTTGGAGCAGAGCCCAGCAGTGGTTCAAGTGACAAACTGGGAACATGTAGGCCAATGGAAGGGTCCCTGGGAACAGAATCCAGAAAGGGAGCATCTCTGCAGGCAGGAGGGTCACTTACCAGTTCTGACTCAGTCATTTATTTTTATACACAGTGAGGTTCAACCATCACCACTACCTACTCCTAGACTATTTTAATTACCCAAAAGGATAAGATTAGAAGTGTTAGGCATTTGTCTCTCACCTTGTGACAACTACAGATCAACCTTCTGTTTCTACAGTTTCAACTGTTCTAGACATGACAAAGAAATGGAATCATATAGTTTGTGACTCTATGTGATTGCCTTCTTTCACATAACAGAATGCTTTCATGATTAATTTGTCTTGTAGTCTGTATTGATACTTTATTCTTTCTAGTTATCAATTGATTGCCACTGAGTTGTTTGCATTTTTGACTACTTTGAATAATAATGCTGTGAACATTCATTTTGGGGAACATGTTTTATGTTCTCTTGAAAATAAGCTCTGCTTAACTTTTTGGGAAAAAGTCAAAATATCTGCCACATGAATGCATCAATTTACATTTACACAAGCGATGTAGTTTCTCCAGAACTTTACTTAACACTTGAAAATTTATGTGTCAAGGATACTGGTTTTTTTTAATTTTAAAATATTGCCATCCAATGAGTATGATATAGTAACTCTTAGTGACCTTGCTCTGCATCTCCCCAGTGACCAAACACCTTTAACATCTTTTCATGTGATTATTGACCAAACATTGGTATGTATTCTTTGATGAAATATGTGTTTAAGGCCTAGAGATAAGGTTTAATCAGTATTAGTACTTGCCACCAAATATGATAACCTGAGTTTGGTTCCCCAGGACCCACATAGTGGAAAAAGAGAAATGACCACAGTGAGTTGTTATCTGATATTCTCTCTCTCTCTCTCTCTCTCTCTCTCTCTCTCTCTCTCTCTCTCTTTCTCTGTGTGTGTGTTTGTGAGACACACACACCAAAAATAAATAAATGTCTATCTTCCCATTAATTCTATTTTTGCTATTGAATTTTAAGAATGTTTTCTATCATCTATGTGCTAATCCTGTATCAGACATGAGATTAAAATATTTTATTTCATGTTTTGTGTTATTTTCAATTTCTTTACATGTGTCCATTGAAGCACACACACACACACACACACACACACACAATGTACCTTGTTCCTTGTTCTGTTGGTGTCACAGTTAAGAAACCATTAGTTACATGAAAGAAACAAGGACTTTTGCCCAAATTTGCTTCAATGTGATTTACAGATTAAGTTCTTTGACCTATTTTCAGATACATTTTTGATGATATAAAGTAGGAACCAAATTCATCCTTTGTATACAGATGGTCTACACTGCTAACATCATTTGTGCAAGTGAGTAGTCTTGGCAATCTTATTATCATCCACTCATCACAGATATGGCTTTTATTTCTATACTGTTGATTCTATTCCATTGAACTGTACATTGATACTTATGTCAGTTTCATTAGATTTTGATTAATGTTCAATCTGATAAGTCTAGAATTAAGGGAAGTGTGACTTCTTTAACTTATGTTTCTTTTGTGAAATTATTCCAGTTCTTCAAAATCCCTAGTATCCATTTGGGGATAAAAATATGTTAGGATTTTTATATAGAAAAGATTGAATCTTTAATCTATTTGGAGAGTGTTGCTATCTTATCTATATTAACTTTCTAATGTATGAGCATTAGATACATTCCCATATTTAGGTCTTCTTCCATTTTTATCTGAACTATTTTAAGCTGGTGTGGTGAGATACACGTCTAGTTGCATTATTCAGGAGGCTGAGATAGGTACATGTCTGTGAGTTCAAGGCCAATCTGGTCTACATAATGAGTTCAAGGATAGGCAATATTACACAGTAAAATCCTGTCTCAAACAAAGTTTCATCCTTTAGAAGTGTACATATCGTGTTTCTGCATATTTTAATCTTTTTTGTATTGTAAAGATTATCTTATTTTTATATTATAAATTACATGTGTATAGAATGAAATTTTTATTTTGTTTTCTTCCTCATATACTGTAACTTAGCTGAACTTTTGTATGAGTTATAATAGTATTTAAACATGGATTCCATAAGTGATAATAATATCTCTGAATAAAGATGATTTTTCTTCTTCCATTTTTGAGATATTTCTGTAGTTTTTGTTCTGCTTACTTTCCCTGGCTTGAATTTTCAGTGCAATGTTGAGTGGAAGAAGTCTGAATGAACATTCTTGTCCTTTCCTAGTATTGAAGGGAAAAGTCTTCTTTCATTGTATGTATCATTAACTGTGGGAGAGGTTTGCCAAATTTACCTTTACTAACATAAACCAAGTGTCTTCTATTCCTAGCCTGTTGACTGATTTAGTTATGAAAGAGTATTGTGTTTTGTCCAGTGATTTTTCTGTATCTAGTGAAGTAATGTAGTAGGGGACTCCTTTATTCTGTGACTATGGTAACATACATTGAATGCATTCTGTTATTCTACTGTCCTTGCATCTCAGGGCTAAATCACCTGATCCTCATCTTTTAACACTTTACTTACTTTAAATGCTAGAGTTTCTATAGTGGTTCTCACATGTATATTCATAAGAAACATTAGTTTGTATCTTTATTTCCTTGTGGCAAGTTTTCTTAATTTTGGTAATCAAAGCTATAGGTTGATAATCTACAGAATGATGAGAAGTTGATCCTCTGGCTGTACTTTTAAGTACTATTTGAAAAATATTAGAATTAACTTTTTAGTATTGGGTAGAGTATGCTTGCTAATCTCCAATGTTAAAACTAAAATATCAACACAGATGCATTGCCTTTACCTCAAACATAATGACCATACCCAGATGAAAAGAAACAATAATGGATGTGTGTTGATGCTCATAAGTAAGAAATGAGTTAAACTTCAGTTATAACTACACTCGGGAATTAGTGTGGTATTATTAGAATTTCCATAAATCTTAAGTCTGGGTCTCTTTCTTCTGTTAACTAACATGCACTGGAGCTTGGACTTTTTCCTGGCTAGTATTTGTCAGTTTGACACAGCTAGGAGGAACCAGTCCAATGCGGGGGTTCCACCCATGGGTAGAGGGTACTGAATGGAGTTGCTTTTATTTGATTGTGATTGCACCCTGATTTTCCCCTCTTAGAGAAAAAAGTATTTAATTTATTTTATAGGGGCACATAGTTAAGATATGGATAAAGCGACTGAATTTTTAGAGTATTTGATTTTTTAAAGAATAAAGGACTTTCAAAATTATATTTTATATGGTAATATTAATAATTAATATAAGATATATGATTTTAAAGACAGAAAAGGTTACAGTTTGGTAGCATTTCATTAATTTTGAGTTTAACAAGGGGTCAACTGTCCCAATTAGATTTTGTCAATTTGACACAAGCTAGGGTTATCTGGGAAAAGGAGAACCTTATTTGAAAACAAAAACAAAAAACAAAAATGTGACCATGATTTTGACCTGTGGGCACATCTGTGGGACATTTTCTTGATTAACCAGTGATGAGGGGATTGCCCACTGAAAGTAGCTTCATTCCTAGTCAGGTGATTCTTCTTTGTGTTAGAAAACAGGAACCTGGAGGCAGGAACTGAATCAGAGACCATGGAGAGGGGTGCTGCCTCCAGGTTCCTACCTTGAATTTCTACCTTGTCTTCCCCTAATGGGTTGTGACCTAGGATATCTAAGCCAAATAAACCCTTTCCTCCACTTTTGGTAATGTTGTATCACAACAATAGAAAGCAGATTGACACAGATGGATACAGAAAATAGGTGTGTGTGTGTGTGTGTGTGTGTGTGTGTGTGTGTGTGTGTGTGTGTGTTGGGGTGGAGGCACTAATGCCACCTCCAAAGTACAGAATTCTTTGCCTGACTTTTTTTTTTTTTTTTTTTACAGAAGTCAGTGAGGAGAGGTAAAATGTCTCCTACCCTATTTATTCTGTGTTTCACAAAATATGACACTTGGAGGCACAAGCATACTTTTCTTACTCTAGCACTTGGAGGTAGGTAGTCGATAGAATTTCCAGACATAAAGAATTTAAGTTTCCTATCAGTCCTCATTTCTGGGAAGTGTGAACTTTTGTGCTGTTTCTTCATAGGTATTTTAGTGATGTGTTAGAGCGACTGCAGCAAAAATTCCCAGCCAGATGCTCTTTAAGGTGGAAAACAAGTGTGTTCTTTGTGTTCACACGTGCCTGCAGCCAAAGTGTGCTATCAGTTTCCTTTGAAGGGATGTTTTTCCCCCAGCAGGACCAGCCTTAATTTAAAATCTTCAACACTCATGGACTGCAAAGTGATCAGATTCTCTTGACACTATGTAAAGCATGAGGCCTTTGGGCTCCACTATTTGTGCTGGATTTAATGAGCCATTCAAAGAAAAAAGAAACACCTCACCACTGTGAGATGCCAAGCACAAAGACAATTAGCAACGTGAGATGTCCAAACTTGTCTGAGACACTAACATCCTGTAAGAGTTGGTCTGGTTGGTCTGTGTTCTCCCCAATGAACTGGGATTCTGCATGGTTAGGTCTCAGCTTCAGATACAAACCAGAGGAAGAACATTCAGAGGCATGAATGCCCAAGTTGTATTCCCTGCATATTGATTAGAAAGTACACACTTTTCTTGAGAGGAACACTTTACTTTTGTAAAAGATCAGGGAATGCAAGTAAATAATGAGTCACCATGTGCCAAGTACCCTAACAGCATAGTTATTAGTGGCTCATGTAGAGGAGCAAACAAGAAAATCTGTCTTAATTTCCCATTGGTAAAATAAGATAACAAAGTATTAACACTTATGAATTCTTATGCTGCTATTGAGGTTTTGGACAACTGTTGAACAAGGCCTATTGTTTTAGAATGCCTCTGCAATCAAGGAGGCTTAGTCTAAATAAGAATTTGTGATTTTCATTGCTACTGTGTTATTCCTTTGCTGTTATTTTTCAGGACCCCTTTCTGGTTCCATACCTATCTAAACTCCAATGAAACTCTTCTCTGAGCTGCATCAACTCATCAGCTGTTCTTCTCTCAGGCTTCTTTAACATTGTGGCTGAGTATTTCCATTTGTTCCCTGTCTCAGAGATTTGTCTCACAATGCCCTTCCTTGAGGCAGAGTGACATAATCTCTTACATTTTTTGAGTGGTAGTGTTGGGAGACATGGTGACCATAGGAAGAGCTTTGATGTATACTGGGTAAGTTGGCTTTGTTTTGGTGGGCTGGATGAAAGAAGACATTTTTACATAATATTATTTTTATTTCATGAAAGAAGAGTTCTGTCTTTAAGTGCCTCTAGTCCAACAAAAAGTAAAGGAGTTAAGGATGAATGTAGAAGTACTAGAGTACACATGATTATTTCCTTGTAGTTTGTTTAGCTTTGTCTTTTAGTTGCCTGTGTCACAAATCACCTGTTATTTAACAGCACAGAGGAAGAAGTATTTATTACCTTATACATTTTGATCATCAGGAATATGTATATAGTCCATTCACATGGTTGTAGGCATAATTCAGTTCTTAACATCTCACTGAACTCAGCTTTTTGACAATGGCCTTCTCCATTGGGCAACTTACAACACAGTTACTAGTTTCCCTCTGAGACAACAGGCTAGAAAGTGAGAAAATGAGAGAAAGGTGAATGTTTCCATACATTTGTTGTTGTTGTTGTTGTTTGAGACAGGGCCCTTCTATGTAGCATGGGCTGTCTTGGAACTCATTTTGTAGATCAAACTCAGAGAGATCCACTTGCTCTGGGATTAAAGGCAAGTACTACCACCACCCACGGGACAGTGAATATTTCCAAGTGTATGTTGTCTACTCTCAGAAGTGACTTTTTCCTGGTTCATTTGTAGAAGAAGACATAAAGTACATCCCACACAAGAGGAAAAGCATGCAGGACATAGACTGCAGGCAATGGGGACTCCATGATACCCTAGAGACACTTGACAAACTCCAGGCGCGATTAGATCATCACTATATGAGGGGCATAGATAAGGACTAGGACAAGGCCATGGAATTAGCCCTTTAAAATACAGTGTATGAGAGCCTGCTTTTGTGGGGTGTATAAAACGTGGATATAGATAAATCAACAGCCCGAGAGGAGTTTGAGGGGACAAAAAGTAAAGACCAGGAAAATATGAAATTCCATATAATCAAAGTTGTCACTTCAGTACACCAAACAGTTTTTGTTATATTGTAAACTAAGGAAGTCTTCTTCTTGGTTGATAATGACTTTGTTCAGAATACCTTCCTGGACAGTAAAAAGTATGATTTTTTAATCCATCTCTCCCAATGCAAAGATTGAAATGATACAGCTGCCACTGTACTCACTTAATTAGGTTCCCCAATTCTAAAAATCATGTACACCAATATTTTCTCTCTCATCACCTGCACAGTTATAATATATTCCAGGTAGGTGTAAACATCAATTTTAAGGTCTGTCCTGAAACTGTCATGACTCAGATGGTTTTAAAAGTTAAAAAATAAATAAGATATAATTGATCCACAGTAAAACAAAGTAGTAAAAGTGGGTATCAACAGCTAGTATTGCTTTCAAAAGCCAGTTCTTCCTGGAAGAATAGCCTGAATACCAGAGTAACCACTGCAAGAGCTGGTGGTGCAAGCTAAACTACAGAGGAAAAGTGGTTTTCATAGTTCCTTGCAGGGTCCCTGTTGTAAATCACAGCACACAATTCACAAAAATTATGATGATAGGCACACTAATCTTTGTGTGGGCAAATACATCTGCATAGAGAGAAATACAAAGTATATGTACTCAGAAAAAACATAATCACCAGTGACTCCTTGGGAAAAATTATTCAGCACAGTATACCTTAGCTAAATTCTAGACTAATCACAAGCACTCTGAAGATCATGGCTGCACTGTATTTAAGCAATTGAGAAAGAATAATTTAAAATAAAATTTAAGATTGTTTTATCTTTCTGTTTATCACATTTTAAAAGGAAGCATTTGCTTTTATTTAAAAGTCATTGCATTCAAACATACACTTTGAGTCATTTATGAATATGAAAAAGCCTGAAATCTCAACTTTAAAAATGTTTTGACATTTTTATTCATTTTGCCATTCAGTATATTACCTTAACATCATCAGAAACTAGAAGAGATCTTAAAGCATAAATGACTAAAAAGAGAAGGCACATAGATGATGTGTATCTGGGCATTGTGAGAATACTCTTCCTTAAAAAGGCAATGTTAATCAAGCTTATCATTTTGTCCCCTCACTTCCCTCCTGGCTCCACTGTGCCCCAAATCCCCTTTCAGGAGTGAAGGGTATTGTACAAGGCACCAGCTTTTGCTGTAAGAGATACCCATTCTGTCTGTCCCCTAATTCTTGTCCTACTTAGGACACCAACCAAAAACAGCTAAGGAGAGGAGAGGACTTATTTGGATTACTTTTCCATGACCAACTCTATCACTGAGGAAAGTCAGGGCAGGAACTCAAGCAGGAACCTGGAAGCAGGAAATGAAGCAGAGATCATGGGGGAGCAGAGGAGTGCTGCATGCATCATTGTTCTGATTGTTTTCTTATAAAACCCAGAACTATCTAATCAAGTGTGGCATAGCCCATAGTGGGATATTCCCTTGAACATCATTTATCAAGAAAATGTCACATATATGCACATAGTTCAATCTGATGGAGGCAATTCCTCAACTGAGATTCCCACTTGATTCTAGTTTGTGTCAAGTTGACAAAGACTAAAGAGTGTAACTGACCTCTTGTCAACATAACCCACAAACAAATCACATTCAATCATAGCCTTTCCTTAGCCCCCAAGATCTGTTAATATTACCATCATAGTACAAGACATGTTATAACTTTAAAAGTCCCACATGCTTTTAAAAATTCAAATATTTTAAAAAATACAATTTCTTTTTAAAATTTCAAAGTTTCCTAACTTTGAGCTACTGTAAAATATTTTTTTTTTAAAAAAAAAAAAAAAGGTGAGTTCTTTCTTACTCCAAGAGATAAAAATAAAAGTACCGATATAATCAGGTCAAAGCAAAAACAACATTCTGCATTATAAAAGCTCAGTGTCCAATGTCTGGGACTCACTCGTGATTTCTAGGCCCCAAAGGGCTTGAACAGCTTTTATTGGTCATTCCCATGAGTTCTGTGACCCCATTGCCCCAGCACCTTTGGCAGGTGGAAGAGATTGTAGGTCAGAAGTTTGGCGGCTGAGTTGCTGTCACAGTTCCACCACTGGAAGTTGCCTGGTTACAGAGGATGGCTGGTTCAGGCTCCTGTATCCTCCATTATTAGGATCCTTGCTAAGATCACCCTCATAGACTCCTGAAAGTTTATACTGCACAAGGTTTCCACATTGGTCAATCCATGCCCTCTAATTCCAGTCATCTCTATCCATACTCTCCTTCCAACCCTCCTCACCTGATCCTTCTTATTCCCACCTGCTCCTACCCCAATACACCCACAAAATCTATTTACCCTTTCCAGTGAAATGCATGCATCCTTTTTAGAGTCCTCCTTGTTACTAAACCTTTCTGCTTCTTTGGATTGTATCATGATTATAATTTACTTTATAGGTAATATGCATTTATAAGTGAGTACATACCATGTTTGTTTTTCTGGGACTGGGTTACCTACTCAGGATGATTTTTTTCTAGTTCCATTCATTTGCTTACAAATTTTATGATGTGCTTTTATTTTTAACAGCTGAGTAATATTCTATTTTGTAAATGTGCCACATTTTCTCTATCCATCATTCAATTGAGGGCCCTCTTGGTTCTTTCCAGTTTCCAGCTATTAAGAATAGAATAGCAAATAGTAGATTGGGTAAATGCTAGGATGGGCCAACCCAAGGCCTGGCTATGGGACTGGATGATAGCCAGTTTGGTCAGTCCAGGACACTGGGCCACCCACTTTGGGTGACAGGGTGGAGTCAAGCTTCTTTACTTGCATGCCCTCAAAGTCAGTTCAGCCTTACCTGTGGTGAGGGGTGGGAGTCATCTATCTCAATTACAGGGGGACACTCTCTTGTTGTAGTGTCTAGGGACAGGCAAGGCCAGATTTTCCAAGATCAGTGAAGGACAGGGCCAGCTGAGCATGGCCCTCTGATTTCATCTTTCATGGTTCCTAAGGCCTCCTAAGGTGACATAGGTGACAGATATCAACACAGACCCCAGCTGCTTCCAGGGAATGGACCCAGAGCTCATAAAAGGACTGATCCTATGTAACCATACCCACAGGATATCCAAGACTTGGGGTGGTCACAGGATATATCAGAGTAGTTCTGGTGAGGATCCAATGATGATGGTGTACCAGAAACCAGAGGCCTTGAACCTGACCAGTGACTCATTGCAATGCACATTTGCTTATGGGATAAATTATTTATAATTTATTAAAGCTTGCCTGAGGATTCGGAGCACAAAGTCAGCTACAAGTTATAGAAGTCAGGTGGTGGTGGTACACACCTTTAATCCCACAACTTTGGAGTTAGAGGCAAACAGATCTCTGTTAGATCAAGGCCACACTGAGCTATAAGAAATATATCTAGTCCTAAAGAGGAATACAGCTCACATAAAAATTATCTCAACATCTGGGATCACAAGCCTTTAATCCTAGAACTAGGGGGTATTTAACACAGGAAAAGGGTCTCAGAGCTGGCATTCATTCTCCAGCCACTTTGAGGATAGGAAGACATTGAAGTCTCTAGCCATGTTGAGGGGTGTATAGCAGTCTGAGTGAATCTGAGTAGCAGTGGAGTCTGAAATAGTTTGAAGATCATCCCTTTGGTCTGAGCTGAGGTAGAGGTAAAAGCTAGTGGCTGGCTGCTTTGTTTCTCTGCTTTTTAGCTTGAAGCTTGAATCCCAACATCTGTCTCTGGGTTATTCATTTTTTCATGTTACATTTGCTGGTAAAGCTGGATGGGACAAAGAGGTATACTATATGACACACTGAAGCCTGCAATGCCACCAAGATGAATGAAGAGGTGTTGGAGAGACACACAAGGAGAAGCAAAGAGATTTGTTGTTGTTTGTTTTTACTTTTTTGTTACCTTGCTTACTTTGTTTTGTTTTCCTTTGTGAGGGTGTGTGGCAGGGGTGAGGGGAGGATATTCAGGGAGCAGGAGGTGAGTAGAATTGTGCATGATGTGAAACTCCCAAAGAGTCAGTAAAGAAGTGAAAAAAAAAAAAAGAATAGAACAGCAATAAACATAGCTGAGCAAGCGTCCTTTTGGAAGGATGGAAGGATGGATTATCCTGTGGGTATATGCACAAGAGTGGTATAGCTGGTTCTTGAGGTAGATCGATTCCCAGTTTTCTGAGGAACCATCATATTGATTTTCATTAGTGATTGTACGAGGTCCACCAACAATGGAGGAGTGCTCCTTCTGCTCCACATTTTCTCCAGCATGAACTGTCACTTGTGTTTTTTATCTTAGCCATTCTGACAAATGTAAGATGGAATTCTTTTTGATTTGCATTTCCCTGATGGCTAAAGATTTTGAACATTTCTTTAAGTGTCAGCCAGATGAGATTCCTCTATTGTGAATATTCTGCTTACATCTGTGCCCATTTTAAAATTGGATTATTAGCTTTCTTGGGAACTAGTTTTTTGAGTTCTTTTTATATTTTGAATATTAGCCCACTATAGGATGTGGAGTAGATGAAAGTTTCTTCCCATTCTGTACCCAGTCATGTGCCTTAATGCCAGTTCCCACTGGGCCTGACAGAAAGTGGAAGCCAATCTGTCTGAAGGTGGAAGTTTTAAGGCTGGGAAAATGACACAATGACATGTAATGCTTTGAACTATGTTCAAAGACATAGTTTTTCTTGTGGATAGCACTTCATTTTAAAATGCTATAGAAATATGTTGGGAGTCACTTTATGTTCTGGTTTAACTTATGGTGTCAAGAATCACTCAAGATGAGCCTCTGGGCACATCTGTGAGGAATTACCTAGATTAGGCTAAAATCTGAGCACATCTGTAGGGAATTATCTAGATTAGTTCAGGTACATCTGTAGTGAATTATCTAGATTATGTTAGCTTTTGACACAGCTATAAGTGATGATCTAGATTATGTTATCCTCTAAGCACACCTGTGAAGGATTATCTAGACTAGGTTAGTTTATAGGCATACTAGTGGAGCACTTTCTAGATTATGTTAATTGAAATAGGAGATCCATCATAAATGCAACAGTACCTTCTGGCCGATATAACACAGGGAAAAGTTTTTGGTCTGTCTGTCTGCCTGAACATTTTGCTTGTAAATGCATTCTTCCCTGTGGATTACTGCTGCCCTGAGTTTACAGCTGCTTCTGCTATCCCTCAATGGCATCAGAATGTAGGTTTCAGTCTTCCATCATGTACTGAAGATCAGTGAATCTCCAGAAATCCTCCAGTCCTTCAGTGAGGCATCTAGCCTTGTAGGCTGAGTACTCACCAGGTTCTAAGCCTCTCTAGTATGAAGGCAGCCATTACTAGGCCAGCCAGACTGTATTGCATAAGGACATCTAATACATCCTTCTTGAATATGTGTTCATGTTATTGGTTCTTTCCCTCTAGAGAGCCCTGACTCTACACTCTCTTTGATTTATTTCTTATGTCAGGGACAATAATGAGAATTTTTTTTAGACTTCCCAAACTACTGAAGTTTTTCTATGTACATTGTCTTCTCTGATTAAAAAATAATGTCTCTCATTATTGGTCTCTATTTAATCTCAAAATATCTCTTGTGCTTAATGTTTCTTGATCAAAATTAGCTGGCCCATTTCTACATCTCCAGAGCACTCGTTGCTGACTGAAATGGAGTATAATGATCTGTGGTTCTCCACCAATTCTCCTGATTGTGGGAGCCTCTTAAAGGATAGCAGGAGTATCACTGCTGCACAGAATGTCCCACATAGCAGGATCCCAGACACTCCCTGTGAGATTGATAGCTACTTTGCTCTGAGTCACATTCCTTCCCAGACTACTCACTTTTTCTTGAGGATCTAAGTCTGCTTCAATTTCATTCAATACCCTGCTTGCCTTCCTACCACTGCCAACACTGACTCCATGTAAACAAACGTGGATCTGTGAACATTCATTTACAGATTCATTTTTCTGTGAATATGCCATGGTTGAATTTTATTTATTTCTTCTGTTTGTTACATATTTCTTTTTCCATCTCTTAAGTTACACAATAATAGAAGTGAATTATCTAGTAAACATCTCCCACAGTCAGAGGCATTATGTGCATCTCAGCATCTTCTTCATAATCCGTCTCTCCTTTAGCCTCCACCCATCTTTCATCACTAGTCTTAATTATGCCAATAAATACCAACATGGGACTGCCCCCATTGTAAATTCTCTATAATTGTTTTCTCCTGCATATGCTAGATGAATCCAAATTCACAAAAGCTCAATATGTGTTTGACAAGTTATTAAATACTAAACCAAAATGTGTTTCAACACCTACACATGAGAATGGTTGCAGTAAATAAGAGGTTTATGATGAAAGGCATTTATCCTGTTGATGATTACAATTAAACCATTTTAGGTAGTACATTTAAAGCATTAATTTTCCTAATCTTAGTTGTCTTTCCTTGACAGTTTTCATGGAACTCTTAGATCCTTTTGGTTCAGGGCATAGTGCTGTATTGATCTTTTCCCTAAGTGCAGATTGGATTTTCAGTCACACTTAGATTTGTTTCTTTGTCAGTTATTATTATATTATTGACACAGAATCATTGCCATTGCTCCAGAACTTGGGTGAATTTAGTGACGTGTAGAAATTTTACTGGTGGTCAGCCTCTGGGCCAAGTGTTTTCAAGTTATTGGCTCTCATTCAAAGAATTAAAAACAAGGGCTCACACAGATTTACAAAGAAGCAAAAATAACTTTCTTTGGAGCACAGCAATAGAACAGACTTAAGGAAGATGTGCTGTCAGTCTTGACAGTGGGCAACAGCAGTGAAAGTACTCAAGGGTCTGGCTACTGTTCAGTGCTTCCTTTTATGGGGCTCAAGAGAAGGAAGACTTAATTACTAAGGGGTGTCATGAGGGTGGGTATCTATTTTGATTGATGAATTTGGTCATACATTCATTTATTTCTAATGTACATTTCCTTCCCATAATGCATCTAATTCTAATCACATGCACATTCAATTATGCCTAGGCATAAGATGATAAATAGGGGATTCTCCCTTAAAGTCTGCTGGAGGACACAATTCTGCCTTACTGTGCATTCACCAATACCTACTTCAGGCTAGATTAGTTATTATATTGTTCAAACTTGGATACATCAGGACATATTTGAATAGAATTTGTCTAAATCTGACTGTTTCTGGGGTTGGAGAATTTTATTATTCAGAGATGTAAGTTTATGTAGCCTGATATACCTTGAGGGGTGAGGGGTTTATAAGATTTCTAGGTGCATTTTTTGGGGAGGCATGTGTATAGTGTGTGTGTGTGTCTGCCTGCACGCGCATGAGAATTGTACTAGTATAAGAGGGAGATAATGTGCATAATAACAAACCAAATATTGTTTCAGGATACTAACTTGTCTCTTATGCTTGACTGCCTGGAAAAAAAATACTCAAAACTATTTTGGCAACTAGTGAGATGCTGGAGAATTAAAATGGACTTACACAGGACCTGTAGGTCTGGGTTCTAAAATCCAGGCCAACTTCCACCATGCAGTGAAGAGGAGTTCTTGAAGGCAACTGTTGGGGGAGATCTTTAAGACATTGCAACATCTATTTACCAACTGGTGCAGACTTGATGAATGCCAGGCTTACTGATATCTTCCTCTTCTTAGAAGCCAGGAAAAAAAATCACTGTTCGTCACTTAGAATATCTTAGAACTTGTGTCTGGTTAATGTTTAGTTTATTCAATTGTATCTATCATTAAATTATTACAAAAAATGACATTTTATTTATTTATTTAGACAAAATCGACCTTTTTTTTGTTGAGAGATGGCTCATCTCAAAAATAAGAGCTAAACACACTGAACCGGCCCTTTAGAGCTCCAGTGGGGATTAGGAGTCATTTCTTAATGTATTCCCAGAAGACAGAGCAGCTGTGCAAAGGCTTGGAGTGAGGAGAAGTCCAGGCAGCCTAGGGGAGGTCAGAACAGGAAGATGTTAAAGGATGCAATACTGCAGCAGAAGCACAAGGAGTGAGGCTTAAAAGATCTGGCAACAAAAGTTATTAACAAGAGAAAATGTTCTCTTATTCTGAACCAATAATCACAACAGATTTGCAGCTGTAAGATAGCTGTTGTTTTAATACAGAGGATAAAGTTAGCTTACAGTTGGCCCCTGACCAAGGCTTCACAGAGGAGCCTTCTCGGTGCTGAAGGTTCCAAGTGCCTCCTTTCATTTATAAAATCAGAATGCTTACAGCTTATTATAGGAAGCTTTTGACATAAAAATTTTAAAACCATGGAATGGCCTTGGGGAACTACTGAGTGAAACTTTGTGGTAGTCTAAGCCACCTATTGTGCATATGCATGGGTTAAGGTGCCCTTATGCATGCCAGCAAGATGCCATAGGCAATCATACAGTACTAAAAGGATCTGTATGATGGTCTCCATCTATTTCAACCCAGGTCACTAATGAAAGAATCATTGTCTCTCAGTGTTGTCTTCTTCCAGCAAGTTTCAGGTAGATGTCACTAGCCACTGGCCATATGACCAGAACCCTCTCACAAGTAGATCCTGTGTAACTCTTTATGTAGGCCTCCCTCATGAACAGATAAGCTTGGAACTTGCTAGCATTAGCACTTCTAATGACAATGTGAAGATGTGAATCCTAGCAGGAGAAATGGCCTAGAAAGAGAAAATAGTAACTGGTTAGCTGTCTAGGCAAACTGACAAGATCACAACAGCTTTCTTCTCCAATTGCTAGATAGTTTAAAACACTCCTTTTCAAACTCAGGCAATTAGATTAACCCCCTAACTTTGAACTTGTAAGTTTGAAGCAGGCATTTAGAAACTACTTTTGCTGCAGACATTGGCTCCTCACTTGGTCCAGAAGGCAGAATAAAAGCTTTATTTTATAGCTTTCTCTTGAACCGTATGTAAGTTCCGGGATTGCCTTTCCTCACAGGTGTATCAGCTCTCTGTATGTGTCTCTGGAAAAGCTCATCTACCCATTTCTCTCCTGTTTCAGGCTGCAGGCACTTACCCTTGGCTTTTCAATGCCCTGCCCCAAACTTCCAAAATATATCCAAAGGTCTCTAGTCATTGTTATAGGCCCTTAGCCACCTCAGATTAAAAAAAAAAAAAAAAAAAAAAAAAAACAAGCAAAGTCTGGCAATACACATCACCCACAAATGAGGGCAGTAATCTACAATGGTGACAGTAGAAGTCGTATGGGAACCAAATTGATCCCATGGAGCAGTGAGGAAACTTTCTGCAAAACCAGAATTGAAATTATGATCAATCCATTGAACTTTGACCAACATGCTTAATTATGCATACCTTTTTCCCTCTGTCCTAATTCTTCCTCTCTTCAAACTCATGTCAATTCTTACAGACTTGGAGTTACTAGATTGCTTTTTCTGTTCTCCTCCTAATTAAGTTTTTTTTTCTCTGCTTTCTGCCATCACTCTTCTCTGTAATTGGTGTATTGGGGCAGGCTGCTAAGCTCACTCTGCTGGGACTCCCAGAACTGAGGCGTCTGCCCTAACACTAGTTTTCTAATTGCAGTAATCATCTGCATTGATGTAGTAGGAATAGGAGTTTGTAGCGTGGTCTTCTTCTTTGCATCATCTGCTTAAATTTAAATGACTTTTCGAATTGGAAAACAAAGAAAAAATAATCTTATTTTTACAGAATGAGTCAAGTAGCAGTCAAGCAGAATGAGTCAAGATTGGGTATATAATATACTTTTACATGCCATTGTTCCAGATACCTTTATAAGAGCCAATTTACTCTCATTTTTCTTTGCTACTCAGTTGAGTACAGGCAAGTTGAGTTAACAGAAAGAACAGATTTTTTTTTTATGAAAATCAGTGAGTTCTGGAGGAGGTGGGTCTAAATTCTAAGCACAGTGATTGAGATTGCAGTTTACCTGTGGGAAATGTATCCAAAGATATCCCATGCATCCCTGAAACCATGAACAATATCTAACGGTGGTATCATTACTGTGAGTTTTCTATGCAGACATAGTTATGTAATAGTTGGCTTAATAAATTAGAAAGAGTAAGAATCTAAAAGTTGGTAATAGTATAGAAGTCCTAATAATATATGGAAACAAAAGTTAGGTGAATGCACATTCTCTCAGAATGTCTTGGTAGCTTCAGTGTACAAAAGTTTTTTTTTTTTTCCTTATTAAGTCAGTTGCTTCCCTGTTTTCACTGAAAGGAAATGCATTTTGACTTCCCTTTGGCATTTTCAAATTGTCAGTCTTGCCACTCTTACACTCCCGCTGTTGCTGGGTAAACAAAGACTTGTCCACAAGCCACACATATCATGACACTGAGATGTCTGTGAAGGGGGTTCTTAAACTTTCACTTCTGACTGCTTTATGCTTGAGAAAATGTTACAGAGCCTGAATATAGACATATGTACCATAGGTATACAATTTTCAGTTATTTATTGATAACGAATCATAAAAGTTATTTCAAAGCTATTCCTTGGTATATATTTGGTTTTATCATTTGTCAAAGATGATACAAGTTTATACACTAATGAGATAGACATGCTTGCTTTTACCAATGTGAAGGGTTGCCTATTTGAACTGGAGCAATAGCTTAGTTGATAGAGTGTTTAGTAAAGAACCTTATATGATAATCTATCAACGTGATCCACCATATAAACAAACAGAAAAAGAAAAACCATATGATTATCTCCCTAGATGCGGAAAAAGCCTTTGACAAAATTCAACACCCTTTCATGATAAAGGTCTTGGAGAGGTCAGGGTAACAGGAACATACCAATCATAATAAGAGCAATATACAGCAAACCAACTGCCAACATCAAACTGAATGGAGAGAAACTTAAGCCAATTCCTCTAAAAATCAGGAACAAGACAAGGCTGCCCTCTCTCTCCATATCTCAATATCGTACTTGAAGTTCTAGCTAATGCTATAAGACAACAAAAGGAGATCAAGGGGATCCAAATTGGAAAGGAAGAAGTCAAACTGTCTCTATTTGCAGATGATATGATAGTTTACATAAGCGACCCAATAAACTCTACCAGGGAACTCCTACAGCTGATAAACACCTTCAGCAAACTAGCAGGATACAAGATAAACTCAAAAAAATCAATAGCCCTACTTTTTTCAGACGACAAAGAGACAGAGAAACATCACCCTTTACAATAGCCACAAGCAACATAAAGTATCTTGGTGTAACACTTACCAAACAAGTATAATATATAATATTTTGTGGCTCTAAAGAAAGAAATTAAAGAAGATACCAGAAAATGGAAAGATCTCCCATGCTCTTGGATAGGTAGGATGAACATAGTAAAAATGGCAATATTGCCAAAAGCAATCTACAGATTCAATGCAATCCCCATTAAAATCCCACCATAATTCTTCACCAACCTTGAAAGGATAATAATCAACTTTATATGGAAAAAGAAAAGACCCAGGATAGCCAAAACAACCCTATACAATAAAAGAACTTCAGGAGGCATAACCATTCCTGACTTTAAGCTCTACTAGAGAGCTGTAGTCCTGAAAACAGCCTGGAATTGGCATAAAAATAGACAGGTAGACCAATGGAATTGAATTGAAAATCCTGATATTAAACCACACACCTATGAACACCTGATTTTCCACAAAACAGCTCAAATTATACAATGGGGCAAGGACAGCATCTTCAACAAATGGTGCTGGCACAATTGGATGAGGGTGTGTAGAAGACTGCAGATAGACCCATGCCTGTCACCATGCACAAAACTCAAGTCCAAATGGATCAAAGACCTCAACATCAATCCAGCCACATTGAACCTCTTAGAAGAGAAAGTAGGAGGTACCCTTGAACAAATTGGTATAGGAGACCACTTCCTGAACATAACTCCAGGGGCACAGACACTCAGAGAAACAATTAATAAATGGGACCTCTCCAAACTTAGAAGGCAAAGGACACAGTGGACGGACAAGACCGAAGGCAGCCCACAGACTGGGAAAAGATTTTCACCAATCCTATATCTGACAAAGGCCTGACCTCCAAAATATACAAAGAACTCAAGAAACTAGTCAACAAAACACCAAATAACCCTATTAAAAAATGGGGTACAGAACTGAAGAAAGAATTCTCAATGGAGGAAATCAAAAAGGCTGAAAGACACTTAAGAAAATGCTCCTCATCCTTAGCTATCAGGGAAATGCAAATCAAAACAACTTTGAGATACCATCTTACTCCTGCCAGAATGGCTAAAATTAGAAACACCAATGATGACTCATGTTGGAGAGGATGTAGAGAAAGGGGAACACTCCTCCACTGCTGGTGGAAGTGCAAACTCATACAGCCATTTTGGAGATTAGTATGGCAGTTCCTCAGGAAAATGGGAATTAGTTTACCACAGGACCCGGCAATCCCCCTCTTAGGCATATACCCAAAGGATTCACATCCATGCAACAAAGACTTCTGTTCAACTATGTTCATAGCAGCACTATTTGTAATAGCAAGAACCTGGAAGCAACCTAGATGCTCCTCAATTTAAGAATGGTTAACAAAGATGTGGCACATCTACACAATGGAATACTACTCTGCAGAAAAAAATAATGGTATCTTGAAATTCGCAGGCAAGTGGATGGCACCTGAAGAAACCATCCTGAATGAGGTAACCCAGTCACAAAAAGAGGAACACAGTATGTACTCACTCATATATGGATTTTAGACCTAGATCAAAGGATCACCCGCCTATAATTCCCACTACCAGAGGAACTAGGATACAGGTGTGTTCTAAGAGATTCATATAAAGTCCCTCACAGAACTGGTAAGGGACAAGTCTCCCAGAGCTCAGGGGAAGTAGGGGGGGTGAATGGAGAGAGAAGTAGGAGAAAAAGGGGGAGGAGAGGAAAACGTGCGATCAGGAAGATTGAGCCTGGTTAGGAATAGAACACAGGAAAGAGAGAGAGAGAGAGAGAGAGAGAGAGAGAGAGAGAGAGAGAGAACATAAAAGAGGGAGCCAATATTGGTTTGAAGATAAAATTGAACACAAAGAAAGGTCTAGAGAACTACAAGACTTCTGCCAAATAACAATTTGAGCTTCCGTGGAAAGGCTACCATAAATGCCCTTCCGGGAGAGTGAGATCAACAACTAACTTATCCATGGAGACCTCAACTAATGCCTGTTGGAAACAGGAGCAAACACCCATACATAAACACTGAGTCGAAGTAGAACTCAGATGCAGATGGAGAGGACAAGACCAGGCGGCAGAAACACATAGAGACCGCTTACCTGAACAAGGAGGAGCTAACGGGCCACCAGACTGATAGCTGGGATGCCAGCATGGGACTGACTCAGGCCCCCCTGAATATGGGTCTCAGCCAGTAGGACTGAACAGTCTAAGGGACCTCAGACAGTGGAGCCAGGATGTATCCCTGGTGCACAAAAGGACTTTGCAAACACATCCCCCATGGAGGGATAACTGCCTTAATCTAGAGGCAGGAGAGAAGCCCTAGTCCCTACTTCACAGGACCTGTCAGATCTACATGACTCCAACTGGATGGCATTCCCCTACATATGGAATTGGGGTGAGGGGATGGGATGGGAGGGTGGTTAGAGTGCATGTGAGAGGGCAGAGAGGGTAAAAGGGAGGGAAGGGGGAAGGGATGGAGGGAGAGGGAACTGGGATCGACATGTAAAATAATAAATTAAATTAAAAAAATGCTTTGACTCCAAAATTTAAGTTCAAAGACAAGTTACTGGGGAAAAGGATTTCTATTTTTGTTTCCACAGAAAATGAAAAGCTGTGGATTCCTTCCAGATTAATGTGGTTTGATCAAGCCAGACCACCTGAATCAGAGTACCAGGTGATCCTACATTCAAAACAGCTGGACAAAACAGCCCTACAGACTACAGCCAGGGTATCTGAATCTTCTTCGAATCCCCCATGACAGCGCCCCTTACCAGCAGGAAGTAGTTTGAAAAAAACGATGCCCAAATTCCCAAATATTGTGTATAAATGTTTGTTTTCATTTAAATGGACTTTGTTATATAAAATAAATAAATAAATAAAACATTAAAAAAAAAAAAAACCTTATATGAAGCACTGGATCTCCTCTCCAGCACTGCATTAAAAAAAAAAAAAATAGTGTGGTGATGTATACTTAAAATATTCCAGAATTTAGGATGTGGAAACAGGGGGATCAGAAGTCCAAGGTTATTCTTAGTGACATAGTAAGCTCAAGGCCATACCTCAAAAAACAAAGCAAAACAACAACAACAACAAAAAAAAACAAAAAAAAATCCAACAAAAAACAAACAAACAAACAAACAAACAAAAAAAAAACACAAAAAGCCAAAATAACAACAACAAAACCCTTTCACCTTGGCTGGATATTTACTATTTGATACAACATTTTCTAATACTGTGTGGTGATATATTGTTTATGATCTAATAAAACATTCCTGGAAGTCAGAATGCAAACTAGTCACACTAGTTAGCCATAGAATTTGGGCAGTGGTGGTGCACACCTTTAGTCCTAGGACTCAGGAGACAGAGGCTGATGGATCTCTGTGAGTTCAAGACCACCGACCACCCTGGACTACATGAGAGTGAGACGTTCTAAAAGAGAAACAGAGATTGTGCCTTTAACCCCAGCACTAGAGAGAATATGAGGAGTTCAGTGCCGTCTGAGGCAGCAGTGTGAGGTGTGGTAAGAGCAGTGCGTCTGGAGATGCAATCCAGACTGTGTATCACCCCTTCAGTCTGACTACTGGGGTGAGAGGTGAGAGCTCTCTGTTGTTTTGGCTACTTTGCTTCTCTGATCTTCAGCTTGAATCCTATTATCTGTCTCTGGGTTTATATTATTCATGCTGCAACTTTGATTTTACAGTCACTAATTCTGAAAACACTGCTTTGTATACATAGAAAAGTACAAAATGGCAGAATTATGTTAACGGCCATTTCAGAGATTGTTGGTCATAATATCCGAATCCAAATAAAAAATTAATTTAACAATTTTTATTAAACTAAAACTAGTGGCTAGGATAACAGTTTTAAAAGTCAAATATATCCAACATAGTCCGAAGACAAATTAATCACATACTTAAAAGGGAATGACAATAGGAAAATATCAAAAGTCTTTGTTTTGAATGATGATGTCTCTATAAGAAAAAAGACCATAAAATCATTGTGGAAATACTTTCATTCATTTGTCCATAGTCTCAAATATGAGTTGAGGTGTTTCAGGCAACATTCATTGATGTTCCAGGCATAACTGTATGTGTGGGCTGAAAAACACATTTGCATGTTAAGAACCTAGGCTACAGTGAAGTCACATGATGAAACATAGGCAAGCACTGCCATGAATACCTTGGATTCATTCCGCATTTTATTTAAACTTTTTTGTAGTCTGGCACCAAGAAACCATTTATTATTGCTATTTTTTGTTAGCTCCATATTCACGTATAGGAAACCATGTGAGGTTGCTGACCAGTGTTTAGGTGTCAGTGGCCATAGAAATGGATTCATTCCATCTTGACTTAAGGTCAGAGAGTTCAAATGCACTCTTGCTGGTTCAAGGTTAAGGTGTGGCTATGCGTGTCTTACCTTGGCAACGGGATATTAGGCCTAAAGGGTAACTTGTAATGAGTACGGTTTTTCCGCCTGCCGCCGCTGGTCTTGTCCCGCCGCCACGCTGCCAGCCCCAAATAATACACAGAGACTCTGTATTTGATACAATACTGTTGGCCCGGTTACTTGTTTTTTATCAGCTAGCTCTGCCTTTAATTATTAACCCATTTCTGCTGATCTATGTATTTTCACATGGCCTTCTCTTACCGGGGAGGCCGCTGGTGTCCAGCTCTCTCCAGACTCTCCATCTTGACTCCTCCTTCCTACTTTCTATTTCCTCCTTGTCTCCTAGTCCCTCCTATCTTCCTTTCCTATTGGCCAACAGTGCTTTATTATTAACCAGTATGAGAAACATATACAGAATGACATCTCCCATCAGTAACTAATGGATGTCCCTCCTTAACCACAGGTTTAGATGTTTTGTATATTAAGAAAGTAATTATGCTTGCTTGTCCTGTGTATCTTGGTAAGAAAGTCTTGCCTTCCCTTTCTTTTGATTAGGGTATATAAGAACTTTGAGTAATAAACTTGGGGCTCATCCTAGTATTCACTGGGTACCCTTCTGACTCTATATCTGTCTTTAGCCTGTTTCTTTCCTCAATCCACACTCCTCCTTCCAATCATGAACCTGACTAACCAGTGAGACTGAACAGATGGACCCACAAAGTGAAGTTGTGACATTTAGTACTGTTACAAGTAGTTTTCCCACCAGCCTGATTCCACAGGTGCCATCAGTCCCAAATGACACACAAAGATACTGTATTAGATATAAAGCTAAAGGCCATTTACTAGCATTTCTTATTGGCTAGCTCTGTCTTAAATATTAACCCATTTCTATTGATCTAAGTATTTCCACATGGTCTTATCTTACCAGAGAGAGGGTCCCGGACCTCTGCTCTCTCAAGTCACTACATCTTGAATCTCTTACTACATCTCCCAGAATCCTCCTTGTTTCCTGGTTCCACCTATCTTGCCTTCCTATTGGCCAACAGTGCTTTATTCATTAACCAATACAAGTAACATATTAACAGAATGACATCTCCCATTATTTCCTCTTTTCTGTCTAAAATAAAAAGAAGGTTTTAACTTTAACATAGTAAAATATATAACAAAACAGTTATCAAATAAGAAATATTGTTAATAATATTTGTCCACAACATTTATCAAGATTTAAAGAAAATATTTCATCATCTATCGAATCTTTGTGAGTCTAAAGTCTTATATGTAACTTATCTTTAATCCTAACTAACAAAAATTATATCTATAACTATCTATCTTCAACTCCATCAAAGACCACAGAAGGATAATATATAAACTCCAGAAATGAGAGAGACGTTTACTGCCTGGTTAGTCACCTGAGTTTTTCAGTAATGTTCCATCTTCAGCCTATATGCCATAGTGTGTCTGGCAGACTCCTCAGCAAAGCAGAAAACTTTAAACTGTCCACCTCTATTGGCAGTTTGTCAGTCACTTTTCTCTGTGTCCTGAAGACTGTCTGGCAGTCTCTTCCATGAAGAAGAAACCCTGTGGCAATGTCAATCTTCTATCAGCAGTCACTTTTCTGTGGGTCCTGCCTGCACTTGTACTTTATGAAGCATATAGTTAAACAGTCTAGACAAGAACAGTATCTTGTCCAAATGGCTAGACTTGTCATATTGAGAGTAAGCTCCACAATGAGTTTATTTGATGTCCATCTACCCTTTTGACACAGGTGGTGTCAAAAACTAGGAGCAGTTGTGCCTTACCATTAAGAAAAGCCCTAAACCATTTTAAATGCCATATTCTGTAGGTCTTTGAAAGGCTTGAAGAATATTTATCTATCTTAAATATATCTCTGTATATCTAGAAAATCTAACTTAACTCTAAGTTTTGACTATTATAGGTAACTCTATAATCTGTACTAAATTATACATTACATATTTAAATGAGCTATACAAACACAATATCTAAATGAGAGGAGAAATATACATATCACAAAATTGACCTTAAATTTGTATCAATAAATGAAAATCCATTACCCATTTATAACCAACTCCATTTACATGTAAACAAACATTTATAGACAATATTTGGGAATTTTGGCATCATTCTTTCTAAAATTCTTTCTGATGGTAGGGGATGCTGTCATAGGGATCCTAAGAAGATGCAGAAATCCTGGCTGTAGTGTTCTGCAAGGATGTTTTGAATGTTGGATCACCTGGGAAACTGTTTCATGGGGTCTTGCTTGATCAAACCATGTTAGTCTGGAAGGAATACACAGCTTTTCATTTTCTATGTAAGCAAAAATAGAAATTCTTTTCCCCAGTAATCTGTCCTTAGACTTAAATTTTGAAGTCAAAGTATTTTTAAAACATATGAATTGGATTAATCTAGCACGAATTCTTTTAACAGTTGTTGCTATTTCCTCAGCAGTTAAACAATACAAAGAATACACAATAGCATATAATATCCAAACTCTTTGTGCTTGTCATCTTTAAATGCCTTTTTTATTACTTTATTTTTTTTTACTTTTATTTTTTTCAGTTGAGACAGGGTTTTTCTGTGTAACTTTCACCTGTCCTGGGATTAACTCTGTATACCAGATTTGCTTTGAAATCACAGGGATCTGTTTGTCTCTGTCTCCAAGTGCTGGAATTAAAAGCATGTGCCACCACACCCAGCTAAGCTCTTCCTTTTTTATTTATTTATTTGTAAGCCACTCTATCCTGTTTCTTTTTCTTTCACAAGCCTACATATATTTAAAACACACTGTAAACCTTTAGATATTTCTTTATCTGAATCTGTCTTTATGTTGAGTCATGAAACCTCCCTTAAAGAAGCTACACAAGTCTCTGCTTGTCTCTAGCAAAACAGAGTCCCACAGAGAAAAATGCTGCTACTAAGAAGCCTTGCTTGTCTCTGTTTTTGTTTGTTTCTAAAACCCCTTTTTAAGCTTTTGTTAAGTTTTAAGTGAAAGTTCTTGAGCCTCACATTGCAGGTGCCATTTTGTTAAGAGCAGTTTTCTGGCCAGCCTGGTCCCAGAGCCTAGGCAGCCCCAAATAACACACAGAGATGCTGTATTAGATATAAAGCTGTTGGCCTGTTACTAGCATTCCTTATTGGCTAACTGTCTTAAATAGTAAATCATTTCTATCAATCTAAGTATTTCCATGTGGCCTTATCTTATCGGAGAGAGGGTCCGCAGTTCCTCTATCTTGATTCTCTTCTACTACCTCTCCCAGAATTCTCCTTGTCTCCTAGTCCCATCTATCTTGCTTTCCTATTGTCCAACAGTGCTTTATTCATTAACTAATAAGAGAAACATATTTACAGAATGACATCTCCCATCATAGTACTTTGTTCTGACCTATGAATAAGAGTACATAGTGTGGCTGTGTAGAATCAAAGAAGTGATTTGCCTATATTTGTAGAATGGATATGATCACACATGATTTTTTTCACCCTACATAAACCAGCACACAATTTCAAACTTTTGATATATTTATTTCTAGAATTCTCTCCTTAGTATTTTAGGACTGGAGCTGGTGGTAGAATATTGTAGAGCATAAAACCACAGAAAAGGAGCATGTCTGGGGGACAGGGAAAGTACTGTAATATATTTCTACCAACCATAGGAGATGGTGGTCTAGTACATTATGTGTTCCCTGAGTTGTCATCTTCCCCTCCAATCTGAAATAGTGTTCCAGTGCAATTTGTAATGGAGCCCTCCTTGCTTATTCATCTGTTCCCTTCATGCCCCTATGCTCTGGTTCTAGCTATTTTCTTAGACACATGTGGTAGGATAATGACTCCGAACATATGATAATTGTATAAAACTTCTACTCAGAAAATTATGATGGCCTCTCTTCTCTGGGTTGTTATCTCCAAAATAACAATGCATTCATTCAGTTAGCAGTCTTTTCATAGTTACTTCTGTGGTGGACAATATTCCATGTATTGAGAAAACAGCCATCAAATATGTTCACAAAAATTGTTCATTCCAGTAAGGGTTTATAGTTAATACAGAGTTGCTGAGAGAGTAATGAGGGCAACTGGGTCCTGTCACCACATATAACAGCATAGCTTAGTGAAGAAGAAGAAGAAGAAGAAGAAGAAGAAGAAGAAGAAGAAGAAGGAGAAGGAGAAGGAGAAGGAGAAGGAGAAGGAGAAGGAGAAGAAGAAGAATAAGAAGAAGAAGAAGAAGAGAAGAAAGATTTTGTTCAAGAACTCACATGCTGAAGCTGTTCCCAGGAACTGGAGTAAGTAGATATAATGGGGAAAGTAGGACATGAAGAATGAGAAGACAATAAGCACCTGTAAATAAGTCCATTATTGGTGGCCCACCAAGGATTAGAGTTTTCATGTATCTTTTGAAAATACTGTAGAATAATTCTCAGATTTCCCACTTAAGATTGGAAAGAGAAAATCAGGCATAACTTGATACCTATTCTATGCTACCCAATATTATTTAAGGTAAAATTGTGGGTCAGTTCTTGTTCTAATTTCCAGATTTCTACTTACCAAGTAAGAACAAGATATAGCCATTATATTGTAAAGACCAATACTTTGAAGGAACTATATCTGCATGCTAAGATCATGGGGAACTCAAAGCAAAGAGGCTACATGAAGATGTACTCCCTTTCCATTTCTCATACTCTTTCATACGATTATCACACCAAGTCTATGAGCTGTGAAAGTGGTACTTTGTTCTAATCTCTGCAAATGTTTAACATACAAGAGTGACTGTAACACATCAAGTTTCTACAGCTTTGATTGGTCATCAAAACATTCATTGCCTCCTTTCTTAAATATATGTTTTAGCTACCTTTATTCTACTTGCGTTGGCCCAGCCTTCATTCCTGAAGTTTGCACTTCAGGTTCATTGTTAATCTGTGCTATATTTACTATAAATGTCTTACCATTGCTCTCATTGGCATTAAGGAAAAGAAAAGAAAAGAAAAGGAAGAACTGACACTGATGTGTTCCAGGTCATTCTTGCAGCCACATATTGTACCATCGAGGAGTTTCTCATATTGTTGTGTGTGATTTTTTTTTTATCTTTGCTGAGTTTGTTGTTAGTTATATTCCTACCACTATGAGTTGCCAGTGGAATTCCAATGCTTAGCTTTGAAAAGCAGACACCAGGCATTTGGAAGACAGAACCAGCAAACCTATACCCAAGCCATTGCTTCATTATGGATTTTCTCTTTTGAGTGAGATAGCATATAAAAGCACTGATAGGCCCTGGAATCGTATGTTCCATCTCACCATTATTGAACTAAAACATGATCTCTTACATTGAGATTAGAGAGTGGGCAGCCCTATTCAACTGATTATTTAGTGGGGCTATGTGAATTATGGTACATGCAAACTTAAGACACAATATTCTACATATTATATGGAGACACCAGTATGTTCATGCAGAATACTTTGCCAGAGCTGAGAACACAAGGAAGGTACATTTAGCATCTCACAGAATACAGCACTGAATTATGTGTTCTGGCTGCTACATTTATCCCCAGATAATAAGCCCATTTAGGGAACAAGCTACATCACATTAATCTTCTTGCCACCAGAACTTAGGATAGTGTTTGGGACTTAGTGAAGCATACATGCAAATGTTCTAGATATTGTTTTGGTCTACCAAAACATGAGTAAAGGGAAAATAAAGATTGATGCTGGAAAGGAACTTGTATAAATGCCTCTGTCTATGCGGTGGCAAAAGCAAAGGTAGTTTGTTAGTCTGACCCCAAGTCACACATCATCATGCCATGATGTTTCTTCAGTTAAATCACACTGGAGACTGAGCCTAAATTTCAATCTAAGCCTACAAAAGAATATGGGTATCTGAGCATAAAGATAAATCCCAAGATTTTCAAGGATTATAAAACTCCATTACCAGTAAGTAAAATATTATATATTTTTTCATTAAAAGATGCACATCACCTGCTGTGGAAAACATCTTCCAATAATCTGCCAAAATGATAAACACAGGGAAAGGGGAGAGGCAAACACTTTATGTTCCCCAGGCCTTTTAGGAAACATAGAGTTAATCTGTTGGACACACTGGACACACATGAGTTTACAAAAAGGGTGATATTGAAGCCTTCAATGAAATGGGCACCGCTGAAAAGGAGCACCCCTTAGTATTAACAAAGTGCAACTGGAAGTGTCTACATTACTCAGCATGTTGTGAATATCATTATAAACAGGCAAGTAAGGGGAAGATTCTTGCCAAGAGAATGAATGTGTAGATTGACCATATTGAGAATTCTAAGAACAGAGATGGCTTCCTAAAATGGAAAGGAAAATGATCATTGAAAAAAAAAAAAAAAAAAAGGAAATCAAGAGAAAGGCACCATCCTGCCCCACCCATTTTGTGAGAATTCCCAAGAGCAGATGGAGCATGTTGCCTATGAATTCATGCTTTCCCACAAAAAAATTAAACAAATAAAAGACCAAGATTATAAACAATGAATAAATAAATAAGAAATGATGCTAACCTGAGGCAAAATATTCCCCGAATGGGTATGAACTTCTACTCATTTCTAATAACTTTATTCCCTTTTGTTTCTCTCTTGAAAGAACTTAAAACTAAGCAGTTTTAAGTTAAGGTTGCTAAAACTATAGACTGGAAGAAGGAACAGACTGATAATTTCAGAGGAAAGAAACACACTTATATCAAGAGCAAAATCTCCACTCCAGTCAAAGAAGCAGGTAGCTTAACTACAGATCTTCACCTTTTGCTACTATCCTCCAAACCTATTTCCCCAGTTTCATCCCAGCTCCGTAGTAGGCCACTTGATGAAGCCCCCACTCCCTCCTTGCACCATCTCTATTGGGTCACATAGGTCTTCTCTTCCAAACTCCTTTCCTCCTATTCATCGCTTCATCCTAGCCCCAAATTCCAGCAAATATTCCCTAGGAAAACACAGCCCTTCCACCCAAAGAAACAAATAGACTAACTGCAGATGTCCACTTCTCATTCTTCTACTCCAAACCCAATGTCTCAGTCCCATCCCCAGCTCTGAAGCAGACTGCCTGTTGTGGCCTCTCCTCATTCTTTGCCCCAATTCCCAAGGAACTAAGCAGATCCTGGTAGAACATCTTGTTTTCCCCCCACCTGTGGTCCCCTTATGTCTCTCCCTATTCACTCCCTATCCTAAGTTTCAGAGTCTAATACCTAAAGACTATTTGTAGAGTACCTCCAGTGACAATACATCAGCACCCATGAAGAATTTTCTACCAGTCAACACAGAGCCACCACATCCTCCTAAGAACCAGAGAGAACAACAGAAACCAAGGAACAAAACACCCATCTAACAAAGATAAGACCAGGTATCAGCTTCCTATTATAATCTTTTCAAACCTAGATTTCTGGACATCACCATAAAAGCACATTCATAAGAGAAATCTAGAGCACTAATGAAAGGCTAAATCTAAGAATAAGAAGAAGAGAAGAAAGAGAAGAATTCAGGTCAAAGTCACAGAAAAAAAAATCTTCAACAAAATCGTAGAAGAAGATTTCCTTACTCCAAATAAGGAGATACAGCTCAAAGTAAAAGAAGCACACAGAATGCCAAATAGACTGGACCAGAAAAGAAATTCCTCTCAGCACATAATAATCAAAACACTGAACATACTAATTAAAGAATGAATATTAAAAGAATCAAGGGGGAAAGATTAGTACCATATAAATTCAGACCTAATAGAATACTGCCTGAATTCTTAATGGAGATTGTAAAAGCAAGAAGGGCCTGGACAGATGTGCTTCAGATTCTAGGAGACCACAGATGCCATCCCAAACTACTATAGCTAGCAAAACTTTCAATCACCATGGAGAGAGAAAATAAGATATTCCATGATAAAATCAAATTTAAACAATATCTACCTTCAAACAAAGCCCTATAGAAAACTCCAACCCAAAAGATTCACTGTATCCAAAAAACACACAAGAAGTAAATAATTCCAGACCAACAAATAAAAATAAGGAAAACATACACAACAGCAACAAAATAACAGAAATCAACCATCATCAGTCATTGATGTCTCTCAATATCCATGTTTTTTATACTCCAATAAAAAGACACAAACTAAAAGAATGAATGTAAAAATAGGAGCCAAGAAACATACCCTAATACCAAGGATAGGCATCACTTTAGGGTAAAAAGATGGAGACAGATATTCCATGAAAATGGATCAAAAAGCAAGCTTGCATAGCCATTTTAATATCTTACAAAATACATTTTAAACTAAAAGTAATCAGGATAGAGAAGGACATTACATACTGATCAAAGAAAATAAATTCACCAAGAGGATATTGCTATTTTTAACATCTATGCACCAAACACAAGAGCATTCAAGTTTATAAATGAAACTCTACTACAGCTTAAATCACATATAGAACCTCTCACATTGATGGTGGGAAACTCTATTGCCCCCATTCTTGCCAATAGACAGGTGATCCCAGAAAAATCTAAACAGAGAAATGCTGTGACTAAGTGTTGTTATAAACCAAATGGACCCAACAGATATTTACAGAACATTTCACCAAAATACAAAAGAATATACATTCTTCTCAGCACCTCAAGGAACTTTCTGAAAACTTATTTGGACACAAAACAAGCCTCAATAGATACAAGAAAATTAAAACAGCACTGTCTTATCTGAATCCAGTAGATTAAAGATGAATACCAACAATTGAAACAATAAAAAGTTTACAAATTCATGGAAAGAGAACAACTCACTAATGAATTTTTAAAAATGAGTCAATACATACATTAAAAAAGAAAGCAAAGACTTTCTGTAATTAGAGAAAAAAGAATACACAACATACTCACACTAATGAGACAAAATAAAGGCAGTTCAAATGGGCAAGCTCATAACAAAAATTTCTATATAAGAGAACTTGAAGAGATCTTATGCTAGTAACTTAATAGCACACCTAAAGCCTTTAGAGCAAATGAAGAAATTACACACAAATGGGGTAAACAACAAGCAATAATCAAACTTAGCGCAGAAATCAATAAACTAGAAATACCAACAAAAACAAAAAACAGACACAATGAAACACAGATTTCTATGAGAAAATCAGTAAGATTTGCAAAACCCTATCAAATTTAGCAAAAAGGTGAAGAGAGACTATTCTACTTACAAAATTAGAGGTGAAGGGGGCCATAACATCAGACAGAGAGAAAAGACAGAGAATCATAAAGTTATACTTTAAAAACCTGTACTCCATCAAATTGGAAAATTTAAAAGAAATAAAAACTTTTCTAAATAGATGCCACTTACCAAAGTTAAACAAAGATCAGATAAGCAATGAAACATATCTGTAAATCCCAGTGAAACAGAAGAAATTATCAAAAGTCTCCCAACTAAAAAAAAAGTACAGGGCCAGAGAGTTTTACCACAGAATTCTACCAAAATTTCAAAGATGAATTAACACCAATACTACTCAAATTATTCTACAATACAGAAACAGAAGGAATATTGCCCAGTTCATTCATGATGCCACAGTTACCCTGATACCCTAACCATATAAAGATCCAACAAAAAGAGATTTTCAGACCAATTCCTCTTTTGAACAAAATGCAAAAATACTAAATAAAATACTTGCAAGCTACATCTGAGAATGCATGAAAAAGCTCATCCACCAGAATGAATTAGGCTTCATCCCATAGTTGCAGAGATGGTTCAATATACTAAAATCAATAAATGTAATCTACCATATAAACAAGCTGAAGAAAAAAAAAACACATGATCATTTCATTAAATGCAGAAAAGACTTGTGACAAAATCCAACACCTGTTCCTGATAAAATTTCTGAAGAGATGGGGCTATAAGGTACATACCTAAACATACTATAGGCAGTTTACAGCAAGCCTGAGCCAACATCAACATAAAGAGAAATTCAAAGCAGCTCCACTAAAATTAGGAAAAAGACAAAGTTGACCATTTTTTTCCATGCTTAATCAGTATAGAACTTGAAGTCTTAAGTAGATCTAACTATAACTGAAATATACCAAGGAAAAAAATTGGAATGGAAGAAGTCAAAGTATTTTTATTTGAAGATGATACATAAATGACCCTAAAAATTCCACTAGGAAACTCCTACATATGTTAAACTCTTTCAGTAATGTAAATAGATACAAAATTAACTCAAGAAATCAGTACCCTTCTTATATACAAATGGCAAATAGACTAAGAAAGAAATCAGGGAAATAGTATATTTTATAATAACCTTAAATGACATAAAATTTCTTGGGTAACTCTAACCAAGCAAGTGGAAGACTTATATAATAAAAACTTCAAGTATTTAAAGAAAGACAGAAGATGGAAAGACTTCCCATGCTTGTGGCTAGGTAGGATTAACATAGTAAAAAAGGCCATCTTGCCAAAAGCAATCAACAGAGTTAATACTGTCCTCATCAACACTCCAACACAATTCTTCACAGATCTCAAAAGGACCATTCTGAGTTTCATATGGAAAAAAGTAATTAAAAAACTATCAAGAAAAAAAAAACACAATTTAAAACTGAGGAACAGATCTATACAGAGAAATCTCAACAGAGAAAACTAGAATTGCTGAGAAACACTTAGAGAAATGTTCAACATCCACCCCTAGTCCTCATGTAAATACAAACAAAAAACACTTTGAGATTCCACCTTATACCTGTCAGAATGGCTAAGATCAATAGAACAAATGACAGTTCATGCTGGTGAGGATATGGAGTAATGGGAACAGTCAGCCATTGTTAGTGGAAGTGCAAACTTGAACAGCCTCTTTGGAAATCAGAATTATGGTTCCTCTGGAAGATGGGAATCGATCTATCTCAACATCTATTACTCTTGGGTATATGTCCACAGGATGCTTCCCATTAACACAGATACTTGCCAACCATGTTCATAGCTGCTCTAGAAACTGGAGATAGCTTTGGTGTCCCTTAACATTTGAATGGATAAAGGAAAAATTGTAGCTTTACACAAAGGAATATTACTCAGCCACTAAAAATATTAAATCATGAAATGTGTGAATAAAAAAAAAAATCATCCTAAGATAACCCAGACCAGAAGGGAAAATATTAACTTAAATTTGGATATTTGCTGTTAAATCAATGATAACAAAGTTACAATCTGAACTACTGAAGTCAGGTATAGGATAAGGAATTGGAGTGACAGGGGGCAAATAGATCTCCATAGTAAATGGAAACCAAAGATAGAAAGCTATGGCTGGATGGTTGGGGTGTAGAATGGGGAGATGAAGTGGTAATGGGAAAGTGAGAGGAGAGATACAGCTAAATACAAGGCTCTTTGAAGGGTAATATGAAATCCTAATCAGTAGAAGCTTCATACAACATATACATAAATGAAAGCATTCTAAATGAAATTGCCAAATAACAGGGAAGACAGAGCCCCAACTGGTCACCACTTGTCACCAAAAAAAAAAAGAAAAAAAAAAGAAAAAAGAAAGAAAGAAAGAAAGAAAGAAAAAGCTTCCAGTACTAGGATTAGGTTGCATCTAATGGACTTGTTTGACAAATGGGTCCCATAGGAACACCAAACAACTCAGATTGTTGCCAAGGCTATACACGCACACATGCACACGTGCACACACACACACACACACACACACACACACACACAGAGACAGAGACAGAGACAGAGACAGAGAGACCCAGAGGGTGGATCGAGAAATAAAATCTTATTCTATAGAACAACCAGCAGTTGTTAGGCAATGACATGAAATCATATACCATGAGTCCACATTCTTGTTCTTGAGTACCTTGTTTCAACAATGTCTCAGGTGAATCTGGTAAATGTGATAAACACAGTTTATCTCAGCCGTACTCCAGTATTAAAAAAAAAAAAATGAGGAAAAAGGTCATCACTGACAGTGTGGTTAAGATTATGCTAAATATATACTGTTGACTACAGTAATGCAACAAAATTAATTAATGTGTTTGTTTCAGTACCATGGATACTTCTCAAACCCCAAATGAGTGAAAGCTTAAGAGAATGAAACCGGACTAATAATATCTATCATATGAATCAGGTATAAATGTGTACATAACTACTGTGAACAGAAATGAACCATTAGGAACAAAACCAATAATGTGCTGGAGGTAGAAAATGAAGGTTTGGAAGCTAGAGCTACATTCTAAATCTAGTTCTGGCCATGTGGTCTACTGAACTTTACACAAATGTTCTAAGGACTGCTCACTCAATCTGAAGCTTTAATTACAACATCCTCATCTTTTGGGAGTGATATAAGATTTTCTATTGAAAACATTTATCACTATATGCTTACTACATAGTACATTTCCAATACAATGAGTGTTATAACCATGCTTTTCTTATTGGTATCTGTTTAGTGTTTGATTTTTGCCTCTGGGGTAGGGTCTCACTATGTAGACCAGGCTGTCCTTGAGCTTTCTTTCATGGATGCTATATCTGACTGCTATTGTTATTAGAGGGTTGACTTGAATGTATGGGACTGAGACTTAGGACAAAGTTGACTCTTGACAAATATTGGCTGGATACACAATTATAGAAAAAAGAATGTGCTGAACACAGTCAATGGAATGAGCTGGAGAGTATGAAAGTTACACTCTAAATATTTACTTAAGGTTCTCTTGTGTGCCAGACTTCTAGGAAACAAAGATAAGTAAAAATTATCATGAAATTTGCCTAGGAAGGAGAAAGGCAACATCTAAAATCACACAAATGCATGAGAAACCCCAGCTAGTGTTGTTACAGACAAGGAGTGTGTCTGTCATGTATCAGGGGACTTAATCTGCTCAGCAGAGAGACAAGAGGAAGCAGGAACTGTTCAGCATGACTTTCTGACTACTCATCATTTGTTTCAGCATAGCTTTTCCTATAAGAAAATCCACTGAAATGTTTCCTGGAATTTTATACCTCTGCTATCTTCTGCCCCCAGAATATTGACTAAGTTACTAAATAAGAATGCTTTAACAAAGAAATATCGACGTCAAGATTCTCCAAACATATTAAGTCCTTGCTTTATGTGAACTTTTTTCTAACTCCGGGTGCTTTCTTTGTAACTTTCCTAGAATTGCTTTTTATCTGCCTGTTAAATCCCCAAAGAAGGCTACACCAGTAACTCTCTTTGGGGTTACTTCTTTTCTTCTGTTCCCCTCCATATCTGAGTTGAACATGCACACACAACACTCTCTGCTCTTCCATCCCCCTGGCGAAACTTGTAAGGTGTGTAACAAGCTCTCAAAGAGCTGAATCTCATCCTGACTTTAGTTAAGTTGAAGCCAGCTGTCACCATTTATCTCTTCAAATTACAAAAGAACGTGAGAAACAACAGGGTGTCCTATGGGGGCTGGGCAGAGCCCTAAAAGGCAGCTGCATGTGGAGGAGGAGTGTAGCCTGGCAGTAAGTTAGGAAATCAGGTGCAAATCCAGAAATTTGCACTTGACAGAACTTAATTTATTGAGACTTCATGATCTGACTTTGAGATTGGCTTCTCTCTTCTCACTGGCTAAGTCCTCATTAGACATCAGCTATTTCCACAAAAATGATAATCATGAGGAGGATTTTTCTTACTTTTGTGCTAAAAGCCAAAACAAAAGTACTTCGATTCTTTGTTGTTTTGCTGCATTCCACTGTATCACGCATAGATCATAGAGGCTGATTTTTATAGTGCATCACCTTAAGGAGAAGCAAAGACTCCTTCATAAGTATGAGTCTAATATCTTAGTTAAAGCTTATATAGGACTTTTATGCCAGAGAACATGTTATAACATAATCTATTTGAAGCCACACATGGTAAGATTAGCCAAGATAAATGTATGGATGATATTTTTAGAAAGTAGAAATAACTAGGAATCTCTTAGCATTTCTTTTTGTGTATTCCTTGGTGAAAGAAGGAATTACATAAAAAAAGCTAGTAAATGCTAAATCTAGATTATTAGAAAGAAGACATAAAGGTACATCCCAGAATAGATTTTTCATACGTATTCTCATTACTGCATTTAAGAAAATACAAAAACACAAGAATGGGGTAATTTTTTTAAGTGCATAAATATAGGATTCTAGGGAGCTGGCTAAAATGTGTATTGTTTTGAGAAATGTACATTTAAGTAAATGAAATTTTTTGGTACTTATGACTTGTACATGGTATCAAAAACAGGCACTATTTATTTCAGGGACTATGGAAGTAATCAGTATAATTTCAAAAACCAAGACAAAAAGAACAAAGTATGTGCTGAGAGACTGGAAAATAAAAATATGTATTTGTCTTTATTTTTTTAATGTGGGACAAATCTTGTACTTACCTACAAGTCAACATAATTTTGATACCTAGGCAAATGCTGGAATTAACCCTGAGGTTCCACAAAACTCTGGGTTAAAAAAAAATCAACATTGTTTTGCAGAAAGAGTTCTAGTAGCATTGTTCAAGTATGATAAAAATGAAATTTATGCAATGGAAGTATATATGTGCTCCTGGGAGCTTCCCTTTATCCTGCCCTCTGTGTCTTGGTAGTTCACCTAGCATATGGCTGGCTCAGCAGTTTCTAAAACATCCACCTTAAAAGTCTTTAATATTCTTAAAATTTTTGATGACCTCAAAGAATTTTCTTTATGTATAGTATTTTCTTTTATGTATAGTATTTAGTATCTACTATATTAGAAATGTAAGCTAAAGAATGGTAAAGTACAATAAACACAAGCATACATCCTGGTAGTCAATGACTGTCAGTATCTTTATGCATCAAACAGCCTTTGGAAGACTCCATTTCATGCTCTTGAGCAAGAATGAAGAAGGTGAACAGACTAGTATGACAATGAAAACAGTTGATCTTTGGTCCTCTGGGCTGGCAATGGTCTTCAAGACATAGTCTAGAAGCCTCTGTGCTGAGAGTTGATAGCTAGAGAGTGATGACTTAGTGAGAAGAGCTTCTGGGAAAATGCATGCATTAGCAAACCTAAGGGTGAGCTTGGTCTGATTGAAAGTTAAAATTTTTCTTAAATATCCATTGATAATATCTTCAGGTATATGTTTTTCATTTAAGAAATGAAGTGTTATCTGGAAAGTGAAGACTAGGGAGAAGAATTGACAAACATTTGTTAGTTACCAACATTAAATAGGCACTGGAGAGATGAGAAAGATCTAGATGTGATACTCTGCTCAGAATGTTCATAATTCAGAGAACAGAGTCATGCTTTCCACAGCTCAGAGCAAAGTCCCCAGACAATTTAAGGAAGGGGAGGGGTTAATTCTGCTGAGACATTTCAGGAAGATTCTGTGAAAGAGGTGACATTTGTGACCAAGTATACATAAGAAGTATGCAAAGCAGTGGAGTTAGAGCATGGTGTCACAGACAGATTTATTGAATGGGAGTTGTAGGAAGGGAGAGTGTCCCTTAGTGGGAGCCACAGGAATGGCGACAGATGAGGTGTGTGGGGTAGATGGTGGCAGAATTGGGTCTTCCTCTAATGAATTGTATTGCAGAAAGTCAGGTCAGTAGGTGTGTGGAGATAAAAGGAAGGAAGATAAAACTAGGGTCTGGTGAAACAATTCAGCACATTTTGGGCAGACTAAGCATGAATCAATTCATACTGCAAAGACTTCAAAATCAGCCTGCCAGCCGGCCTGGATTCAAATGATAATTTCTCCCTTGGTTTTGCCTTAGGGGCAGGGGGAGTGGGAACTTGAGCAATTATGTAACTAAAGTTTTAATCCTCAGAGTTAAATGACCCAGATTAAATGACAAAGGTATTAAACAGAAGAGAGTAAAATAAAGGGTTAACAACATTGATCCATTACAATTTTGTAATGTATCTAGTTGACAATATAGATTTGTAAAGTAACAGGAAAGATGTCCACAACCAGAATTCACAAGATTTTATTTTTCCCTGTGGAAATGAGCAGACGGTAGTGAGTAACATGATTTTAAATGCTTATACTCAAGAGGATCCAGGGGAATGGTAGATGATAAATAATAAAGAAAGGGGAGAAAGGTCACCCCAGAACACAGAGAAAGGAAGATTTATTTTCAAACAAATACATTTTATAAAAATGGTAGGAAATGCTAACCATGGCCACCTCACATGATGTGAAGGTGTGGTGTTCATGACTGAGAATGGAGAGTGTCCTAGAAGCCTTAAGAGGCAAGATGAACTAAGCTATTTATAGGAAATCTCACAAACCAAACCAAGAGAACGAAAGGGTTCTTAATCCTCTAGCAAAAACACTTAATTCCTCATTAAAATCAAGTGCTGTCCTTGAGAGTTGGAGGCTGGCATGTGGCCTTATAGGAAGAATAGGTAGAAATTAATAGAGCAGCTTAGATTTAAGAGTGAACAAGATTTTTTTTCCTTTAGCATTAAAAAAGAATGAAAAAGATATAACTATTGTAGGGAAAATTACTAAAGTCTAGGCAGACAAATGACTTCATCTAAATAAATTTTTCTTATAATAGGTTATATTTGAAATAACAATATAAAGAAGAAATTTTACTTATCTAGATGATCAGAGTGTTAAAATTTAAAAGAAACACAAACTGTCTAAATGGTGGGAAAACCTCTTTATTCTATTGGCAGTTTAAATTGGATAAGCAAACTCAAGAATCAAGATTCCTTTTCAAATACAAACAACCAGGGGTTTTGCATCTGGTATCAGAGGTGCTTGTAGAATATGCTCTGGCAAAAAACAGGGCAAAATTCTCAAGAACACAATTACTTGAAGAAAGAAAATTTTTTATCTTATAAAAATGTAGAAAAAAAGGGAGAAAGAATTAAACCAAGGACATGTGTTGCAGTAATATTTCTGAACCACTTATTTCTTAAAGACGAGGGAGTGGTAATGAGGAACAAGGAAGAGTCAAGTGAATTCAGAATAGCTAACAGGACTCAGACAATTAACTCCATTATGTTTCTTCACATTCAGATGTTGAACATCTTGTATTATATATGGATTAAAAATATGAAGAGTTCTGTGTTGACACTTCAATTGAATAACTTTACTCTTCCCAATACTTGAATGTATTTTTTATTTCCAGAGAGACTTACACATGTCCTCTGAAGGGATAAGGGGCTATCAAATTCAAACCTGCTCTTTGCACTTACAGTTCATCATAGGTATGTCTAGGAAAACTTTATCTTCCATCTCCTCACTGAAATACCATTGATTACCTCTTCAAGTTGAAATTTGGGTTCATAATTTTCTTGATAAGTGAAAAGGAGGGTACTGAAGGGTGCTAGTGTCCTAGCTCAGTCTGAGAAGCCTCCATCTCTTGGGATTCTGATTTTTTTCTGCAGCACATGCCCAGAAACCCTCTTTGCTGGTATGCTCTCCTTGGGGTTATAAAGTGGGTGAGATCTTTCTGGGATCTAAATATAAAGGAAGGCAATTTTAACATATTGTGTCATTAAGAAGTTTAGGAGCTTTTAGACACAGTCTGGAGGTAGTAGGAAATTAGATGCAGTGTTGCATTAGACATGTTTTTAGTATTTTCTTCTTTTTGTAAAAGCTGTAATTTTCAGAGTTTAGAACCAATTTAATGTCCCTGGAGTTACAGCTTTTTGTATCCATTGTCCATTAGGTGAATTACTAAGCCAAGAATGGAATCCATTTATAATGTATAAAATACTGTGAAATGTCTTAAAAACAGTCTTTGCAGGGGGAAAAAACCTTTGGGAGTCCATTAAATTTGAAGACAGTGAGTTCTGAGGTTCTTATAATCATATAATGGTTTTTTGTGCTTGATAATATGATACATTAGATATTGGAAGATTTATTTAAAAGTTTGAATTCAATGAGAAATTACATAGAATGAAGGAAATGCATTATTTTTGGCATTTTAGACAGATTTTAAAACTGTGTATTTCCTAAAAAGTGCTTTAATAATATTTATTATATTTTAATAAAAATTAATAGGCACTAAAATGCTATCAAATGTCTCATCTATGATGATGTCATTATCACTGGCATTTAATGAGCTTAGAACAATTTTTAAATTTCCCTTTTGAAGAAATTCAAAGAAAATAATAATGGCTGGGTGCATGGCTGAGTTATACGTGACATACATGTATATGTATGTGAGCATATGTGTGTAGTTTCTGCATGCATAAACTCGTGTCAAATTATCACATCCTAATTAAATATATTGAAGATCTGTGAATATGTTAGTTCAGTATGTTGTCACTATATTGCTTTGAGGTCCCAATGTGTAACTAATATTTTACTAAATTTTAATATTATAGTAAATATTGTAAGAACAACTCCATGGTTTAAAATTTTTGTTTATTCAAAACATAAATCAATAAAATATCCAAATGTATTCCAAGGGTGTGTTTTATGTTAGACATAAGTTTTTCGAGTATCAAGACATAATGTACACTCAAGAAGGTGGTACTATGTGAGATGCTGAACCTTGTGGAACTAAACCCAGGTGACAGGCAGCTATTCTATAAAGTTTAATACAAAAGTAATTTTCAGTGTTCTAGAAAATGAGCTGGTGCTACTGTGTTATGGTTAAAATGTTATCTCTATCAAAGAACCAGATCATACTTTTATAGTCATGCAAGAAGAGAAATGTAGCATGTTTAATGATGATCTCAGTAAAAAAAATTGTGACTAAAAGCAACTTTCTAAGCTCATTATTCGGATCCACTAGCAAAATCTCTTTACCTATGTCCTGATAATTCCTGTAGATGATGTGTGTTAACTTTTTCATGTTTATTGTGATATTAGTATTTTTGGTAACTGACAAGTAAGGAGTTTATTAGAAAAGTTATTAAAGTCATGGGTAGTCAGGACAATAGCATGGAAGGGGCTCTTAGGAGGGTTCAGATCTCAGTCCTAGGAAAAGAAATTATGATGGGAATCAGTTGACTATTTTTTTTTTGTTTCTCCTTTTTTTTAATCCTCAAATTACTGCAAACCTATTCACGCATGACTGAAATAAATGCAAGTGGGTTTTCTATTCATATAACAAAGTCTGGAAGTAGAAAGCCAGGGACTGGTATGATGGTTCTTAGATGGGACCGTGCCTCAGCTTCTGTCTGTTTCTCATCAGCATGTTTAACCTTACAGCCATCTGATATGTAGCCCTGGACCAGCATCTCTAAGCCCTTTCATTAAGACAGCAAATGTTTATTCACAGGTTATGCTGCCTATTGTCAAGGAGGGGTCATCTGACAATATATGAGCATGTCTGGAATAACACATCTTTTCCTTTTACATACTTTTAGAAGTTGAGGGAAGATGAGGGAATACTAGGATAATTACCTCTCTTGTTACAGAGTACTCATAAAATAAATTATAAAGAATTGAGTAGTGTATAGACCATTTTAGTTTTCTTTTTCAAAACAATACAGATTTAAGATTTTCATGGGGGATGGGTAAATGAATAATCAAATCATTAAACTAATGGAACTCCAAAATGGCACACAAATAAGTTAATACAGAGCCTGGCAACAGCTTGCTCTAGTTGAAATCAAAGTAAGTTGGTTTCTGCAGGAGTTCCTTGTATATAAAAGAGTGGGCACTAGATGTTGAAAAGTAGAAACATGAGTTAGAATTATGACTCATTATTGAAATAAGCACCACATTTATACCCAGTAGTGATAGCATTTTAATACTGTATTGAGATTAGTATTGGGTCCACCATTGCATGAATATTTCTATTGCAGCTCAATTAATTAACTCTGTTTTACTTCATAGTATTTAAAGGTACATCTCACTTATTGTTCATCTGGGGCCCATATCATCTCAGTGATGTTGCTTGCATGCTGTGTCTGTTTAATACCATTAAAGTATTGGATATTTTAATTGGTTTTGCCAATGGTTGTGTGTTTTGCTTTGTAATCAGAGTCTAGACTTCTGTAGTTCTTGAAAATTTCAGAAGAGTCACCAAGTAGAAGTTGGGAAACACAAAGGACTGAATTGCTAAGTAGACTCACTTCCAGATTTTTCTAGTGAATGTTGGAGCACAGGATGATACTAAATGGACTAACCATGGTTCTATGACAGAATTCACCATTATCATAACCCTCTAGAGTCTTTTTGTCATTGGACAAACAATCAAACTGAGGTCAAGCTGAGGACTGGCTTGTAAGTTCATAGGCTCTGTTTAGGAACTATTTGTGAATTTTATCATTTCTTCCTCTACTACTTCTTTCATCAACCATGGATCTATAAGTCCATATATCCAAAAGTTATTTCCAACAGGACCCTGGGCCAACCAGGCATCTCTTGCTAAAACCATTTGATAGATATAGTCTCTCTACTATCTTTTTTGCTAGTGGACATAGTATATACACTGGAGGCAGGCTACTGAGGTGCACTTGGCTGGGGCATCTCTTTTCTGCCAAGTGTGCCCAGTAAAGCTAGATTAGAGTCTTGGAGAACATGTTGGACCTATAACACATGTTTATGAAAGGACAATCAGTGTGAAAATATGGTCCATATGTGAATTTTTTAAAGTACTCTTTTAGACTTATGCATCCCTTTGGCTTCTACTTATTGGGAGTGATTGCTCTTCTTATGTGACCATAAATGAAATTCATTCAGGTCAATGATTTGGGGGGGGAATTAAAGTTTCCTCTGGTTGTGCTCATTTGTAAATACTGGCTCAGTTCAGAAATTCAAATGTTTATGCACATACACATTTTGAAATTCTTCTCTTTCTTAGTTCAGTCCCACTTTGTATTGAAACTCTGAAGAGGAGGAGTTTAACACTCACTTCCACAACTAAACAAATTGACCCAAAGACTTCCAATAACCTTTTTTTCCTTTGAAATCAGCCATCTAAGTTGAATTTAGTGGTGATGCTTTCACCCATGGATCAACCACCCATATTAAGCAATAACCACACATTTTCTGTCATTGACAAGCCCTTGTCTGGGTCAATGAGATTCAAATTGCATGTCATGTAACAGGCTTACTTCACAGGGTGGTAGTGATGGTATTTTTAGCAAGAGAGGAAAACCCCCAAATATGTATGAAACATGCCTTACACTTTTTATAAACTCGGCCAAGGTAAGTCAACCAATCAGTCTAGATAAAAAGACTTGACTAAATGAGCAGAGAGTTTTGATAAAACTGTTCTTAGTCTCAAATTTCAAAGTTATGTGTATAGACAGAGGAAAGAAACAATGCAAACTTTCTAATCTACCTTGAAGTATTTAAACATCCATTCCTAAACTTCCATATCTCTTTGCTTCACTGATCTTTTACTTTGATGGACTCAAAAGCAATGTGAGAGAGGTAGTATTGAAGTCACTGAGACAGCTCTAGTTGGGTAGTTCTTCAAAAATTCAAGTTGATCCTTATGTCTGGGAAACCACGAGTTTCCATACAAACTGAGGATTTGTTTATGATTTCACTACCATCACATCCAAGTTTATACTTTCATACTTTTAAATAGCATTGATAACCCATAACATCTCCTTTCTCTACCTATTGATTGGCCTCATCAGGTCATGATATAAAGGCCACATTGCTATCCCAACAACTCTAGCAAAATCATCCTGTGTCTATTATCAAAACAGTCTAGCAGCCATTCTCTTTCTTTATGCATTATTTGGAGGCATCTGATTTGAACATTTAAAATATCAGTGCCAAATATCCATTCTTACACAGAAATATAGTTCTAAGCTTTTAGTGTGTTTCTCTAGGTTTGGTATCAGAATGCAACACTTCATCTGATGAAGGAAATAAGGCTTACATCCTAGAAAAACTTGAAGACACCATGATCTCTAATTATGTCTTTGATTTGACTGTAAGGTACCATAAGTCATGGAACAGATTCCATTTGTAAAATCTGCATATGGTATGCTTATTGTCAGGAATCTTTATTCCCCTTGTAAATTCTCCATATTGGATGTGGGGGAGGGCATATTGATGTCTCAATGGAAATAACTAAAACAGAAAAGATTTTATCCTGTTATAAAGAAAAGAAGGAAAAAGAAAGGAGGACGTTTGTTCTTAGATATTGCTTTTTCATATTTATTTTGTGAATATTGACTTCATATAAAGGCAATTATGCACATATCATTTATGGATGACCAGCTTCACTGGTAAAATCTTTATCTTCTAAGACATATCCTGGCCTCATTTCCCACAACATTGCAATCCCCAGAATTAACAAAACAGCCTAGAAAATTCCTTCATTTGAATAGTTCATAGGTCTCAACTTGCACAGTTCTGAAAGGAAAGACTATTTATGGATGCCCAGCCATGAGAGCCAACCTCAGCAACAATGCACAGAAACTCACATGAAGTTAAATTGGCAATCAACTCTAGCATTTCTTATGGCAGAGCTGCCTATTGGGTAAATAATATGCATTTTATAAAAACATTCATAAATGTAAATTCACACAAGAGACTGAAATGGCTCCTTAGGGTTAAATGAAATACATATTAACAACACTTATGAATAGTAAATAGCATGCACTTTTAAAATGTACTCAATGTGTATTTACATAATAGCCGATAAGAGTTCTACTGTCAAGTAAATAATACCATAGCTGCCTTTAAAAGTCTTTAATTACCTACAGTATTTGCAAAGTACATTGTAATGGATTTCTGGTTTGTGTAGCACTCCATTCACTTTCCTTTTCTTTTCTTCCCTGGTTTCAAATACATATATATATTTATGAAAATGATTTTAAATTGGCACTGAAAGAAACCACCTATCTAGGTAGAATGGTCTTCAATGGTTTCACTTATATGAAAGGGAAACTTTTAAAGTGAGATGGTAATATCATGCTGACATTGTACTCATAAAGACCATCTTATAAATAAAACAAGTAAACAAAAGAGAGTACCTTGGTAAAAGGAACTAATATTTCAGTCCTTTCCTGTGTGTTGGTATATCTCAGATTCATTTCAGGATTGTAATTCCTGAAAAGAGTAATGCTTAGTTACCAACTAGTTTCTGGATCCTTTATGGCAAGAGAGGGTACCAGCTGGAGGCTGAACAGCAAGATTCCTTGTCATCTCTCTGCTTCTGCATGTATCTACCAACAACCACTGTCCCAGTTTTCAGTTTACCCCTGCAGGGCTGGAGCCTGTGCCCTTGACTCCAGTAACTCTGCTTCCCTCTTCCAGCTGTCAAGGGATAGATGCTTCCTATAATAGTTAACCCATGTCATCTCTCTGTTGTGCTTCAGTTTGCTAGCTCCTAATAACCTTATTCCCATGATAAATTTCCCCACTAGAATGCCCCAGTATGGTGAGCTTTGTTTCTAGAATATTCTCTGATGTCCTTGGGTGAGAAAGCTGCTGTGTGAAAGTACTCTTTCCTGAAGAAGTTACCCAGGGGTAAAGCCAACTCAGTCAAAGGGACTTGTCCTCTTTCTCTTTCTCTGCAAAGTGTCTCCTGTGATATTGCATTAAGGCTCCTAGCACCCAACTGCAATTTACACCTTTTAAAAGGAAGGAAGCAAACAGAGATTACACTTGGATAGGATAGATGTAGGTTAAGCATGGGTCCAGAAATAATCCTTATGCAAATATGGTTTGCCTTTGACCATATGATCATGTTTTACCACTCAGAGCTGCTGAATGTGCTACAATGTGCTTCTTGCTTGTTCTAACTTCATCTCCTCTAAGCCATGCAGTTGTGATTGAAATGACACCAGACTATGATATGAAATAGAAGTCAATGAAAAGTGGGAGGAGGCATCTTGATAACAGAAAGTGTGTGTCTTGATGAGACACAGCCTATGTTTTTAAATTAAAGACTCCACATGAACCATATAGATCAGAACTCTGGTTCCTTCTATATCCATCCTTTCTCTGTGACACGTCCCCTAACCGGGATACGTCCTGTTCTAGTCCTTGGGATTCACAGTCTCTTGGGTCTTCCCCTTCAGCCAGAGTTCTGTCAAATCTACTAATCCTTTCTCACTATGAGAAATGTCAACCCCACTCACTCTCTTTGTGGTCTTCCCATCCTATCACAAGAATGACATTTGAAAGTCCAGTACTAGAAATCCTCTGTTTTGAAAATGTTTGTGAATGCATTGTCAATATTATTTTATTAATAATGCAATTTTGTACTCATTCCATGTTTTATTTAATGTTTACTCCAAGAATCACTGTAGCTAGATGGAAAGATGAAGGAAGAACACAGAGTACTTGCTGGGAGAAAGGCACTGCTGTGGGTGTTTAATTCATTTATCTATGTCCCCACTGCCCCAAAGCTTCACTTATGTTTTATTGACTGTCACTGAGAACAGTGCTCCTAGGAGAAAGATATTGTATCATTTAGAAAAGGTAGAAGGTGGGAACAAATGGGGAAAGACATTAAAACAATTTTTCCAGCTCATGGGTTTTAACTAGAGCTGAGAACTTTCCTAGTTAGCAATGTAACTCCGGCCTTCTTTATCTGGGTGTGTTGAAGAAATCATGGAGTCTTTCTTGCATTCCATCCATGTCAGCTGGGAGTGGCAATACCATGATCTAGGAAAGGCACTATATTGCCTTTGCATAATGCTACCTCCATTATTTGCATGTTGTATTCCCAGAAGTTCCATCTCTCTGCCCTTCAGTAGAATGAGAGCCTCCAGAAACAATTAGAAAGCCTTTGTATACATTCATCAATTGATATCCAAAGTCAACAGTTGTTTGTTTGCTTGATCAACATAGTTATGAGTATAATCATAGGTATAGGTATATCATGTAGCTGAAGGTGACCATGAACTCTTGATCCTTCTGCCTCTACTTGAAAATTTACTTTAAGTGTATCTTTCTACCTTTTCAAATTTCATGTACACCATTACAAATACATTCTTAGACAAGAAGGTAAATAACTAAATATAAATGTTTATAAAATTAATAATATCTAGTGCCTAGGGAGATGTTTCATTTGGTAAAGTGTTTGCTGTGCAAACATGGGGACCTTAATTCAGATTCCCAATCACATGTAAAAATCAACATGTGATGGTGTGTTTCTGTCAACCCAGAGTGTAGAAAAAAGAGACACGTAGATCCCTGAAGCTCTTAGCCAGCCAGTCTATTTAAATTGTCCTCTCCAAGTTCAATGAGAAACTCTTGTCTCAAACTATAAGGTGGAAAGCAAGCCAGCATTAACCTCCAGCCTACACATACTCATTTGCATGCACTCCCCCCCTCACACACACAGACAACATAGTGTTCAAAACTATGTTCACCCATAGAATGCTAAACTTAGGACAGAAATTCTGTGGAAGCTTCCTACTGCTTCTGACTCTGGGACTTTAGTGATCATGTCTGGAAGCCTGAATTTCCAGGCAGACAATCCGTACAGGTAGACTCTCCTGGTGATAAATCCCAGGTAAAATGTCACTCAGATATGAGGGTGGTTGAAATATCACTTTGTTTCACAACAAATCCAATTTTTATCTAGCCTTACTCTGTTCTGTTCCATAGCCAGTCTATAACTGAAACAGTCAGAGTTAAGTATGTTTGAACAAGGTCCAAAATGTTCAGGCTTAAATGACATAGAGTCAAAAGGCCAAAAACTAAAAGTTAAAAAAATAAAATGCAAATTTTCCCATTTTTTTTAACAATCAGATACCAACCCCTTGGAGACTGATCCAGTAATTTGTGGGTCTTCATGCAAACAACTAAAGCCTAATTCTTGTTTAATCTTTATTTTGAGATTATACTTTAATTACAACTTTTCTCCCTTTTCTTTTGCCTCTCCAAACTCTCCCATATACTTCACGATCCTGCAAATTCATGACCTTTTTTTTTCACTAATTGTTGTTGTATGGATGTATGAATATATGTATATATGCATATATTCATAAATACAGCCTGTTAAATCTGTATAATGTTACTCTGTGTATATTTTCAGGGTTGAGCATTTGGTGCTAGAAAACCAAATTGCCTTTGTGTAGTCTTGAGGCCTCATCTCATGGGCTTTCTTCTGTCTAGTTTACCATGTTCATTGGTACCATCTTATTCAGCAAATGTTTGGATAGTCACATTAGGAAAATTTTATGGACATAGTTTCTGATATGACTAGGAGAACCTGACTAGAACCTGACTCTTAGGCCCTAGTGTCTCATCCAACCACCAATCTCAGAAAAAACAAGTGATGTTAGAATGTTTACTACAGCAAAATAAAGTGAGTTGCACACCACTTCTCTGTTTAAATATAACCCACAGGAGTGGCCTGAGAGACGATGCCAAGTAACTTCTCCTAACTTCTGAAAAAGGATGGGCCTTTATCATTTATTCTTAGGGCTTTCTCTCCTCCTTTTCCTCCTCCTCCTCTTCTTCTGTTCAGCTACTATCTATGGTGTCTGCTCTTTTAAAACATTTACATTTATTTTGCTCTGGTAAGTACTTTCACCTCAGTGCCTTGGGCTCATTTTTTCTTGCATCCAATGACAGCCTGTGTATGTCACCATTGCCAATGTTTTAGCTGATTGCTAACCTATCATTCTTGGACCTAAGAAAGTTATCTATAGCATAATGTTTTCCATTTTACAAATAGTTTTACTTCCTAATCTATGTAGCACTCTTTTTGTCTAAATAGACATAAATGTTATTACAAGAATAATAAACTAATGTTTTATTAAAGTTTTTTATCAGAAAAACTATTGAATTTTATCAAATTTCTGTGATTATCTAGAGAGATATGTATGTTATTTTTTGTAATCACTTTAATATAAATATCCCATAGATATTTCTGTATTGAACCATTCCTGTATTTCTATAAAAAGTCCACCTACTCACAGTGCATTATTTTTCAATGTGTGTTGAATTTTATTTGATAATAATTCACTTTTTTTGCATTAAGATTCATCCAAATATACGCAAAGGATGTTCCATACTACCACAAGGACACTGGCTCAACCATATTCATCACTGCTCTGTTCATAATAGTCAGAAATTGGAAACAACCTAGATGTCCCTCAACAGAAAATGGATAAAACAAAATGGAGTATTATTCAGCAGTTGAAACCAGCATCATGAAATGTGCAGTCCAGTGGATGGATCTAAGAAAAAAAAAAAAAAAAAAAAAAAACCATCCTGAGTGAGGTAACCCAGGTCCAGAAAAAATTAGTATGTTATGTATTCATTTATAAGTTGGTAAGAACAGAGGCTGTTGATGAGATAAGGCTGCTGTCAGCAAACTGACATTGGGACCTCATTGCCAAGAACAACATCCAGAAGTCAAGCTGATACCAATATGGAGTCCTCATCTCTTTGGTGAAGGAAGGTACTCTATAGGCTACTGGAAAGAGAAACACAGACACCAGTTCAGCCACAAAACCTTTGACCTACAATATGTCCTACTTATAAAATACTAGGGTAATGGTGGCACAAAACTTGTGGAAATAGCCAACTAATGTGTGATTTGATCCAAGGCCCACTCCATATGAAGAAACCTACTCTGGATACCTCTTGGATAACCAAGAACTAGAGACTAGATAGCCCAGTGACCTAGAAAAAAAAACAAACACTATTTATCAAGAAAAATCAATAAAATGATTCCTAATGATAGTCTGCTATACTCATAGATCAATGCCTTATTCAGTCATCATCAGAGAGGCTTCTCCTGGCAGTAGATGGGAACAGATTCAGAGACCCATAGTCAGACATAATGTGGAGAGAGTCTAAATTGGAGGTCTGTATCAAATCCCTCCCCTCGGACCTTAGGGAATCCTGAAGAATAGGAGGTAGAAAAGATGATAAGAGCCAGAAGTGATAGAGGATACCAAGAGAACAAGGCTCTCTGAATCAACTAAGCAAGGTGCATATGAGCTCACAGAAACTGAAGTGGCAGTCACAGAGCCAACATGGGTTGTACCAGTTGCTCTGCATAAGTAAATATTGCAAGTATTATCTTAGTATTTATATGGAACCCCTGACTGTTGAGAACAAGTGGGTCTCTCACTCTTGTGGCTGCTATTGGGGCTCTTTCCCTCCTGTTAGGTTACTGTGTCCAACTTCAATATTTTGTTTGTTTCATCTTATTATATTTCATTTTGTTACATTTACTTGTTATCTCCTAGAAGCCTGTTTTTTTCTAATGAGAGACAGAAGGGGGTATGGATCCAGATGGGGTAGGGAGTGGGTAGAAACTGGGTGGTTTGGAAGGAGTGGAAGCTATAATCAGGATATATTGTATGAGAAAAGAATGTATTTTCTATTTCTTTTAATGAAAAAAAAGATACAGGTAAGATTGGTCTTTGTATTATGTGTCTGTGTGTACCGATTCATCAGTTCTAAAACCAGCATCTAACTTAGGCAGAAAACTAGAAATTACTTTTACTTCTTACAATCAAAGAAAGATACTTAGGTAGCACTGCTAATATATATGGTATGTGTGAAGAATTAAAACATGGTGTCTGTATTTGCAAGTTATGACAGAATACCTGGAAAAAATCTTTGAGAACAATAAGCAACAAAGGTCACACAAATAATATGCAAGTCACAAAATAAGCAAAAAAAAAAAAAAAAAAAAAATCAAGCCTGATAGTATATGTAAACTAAAAGCATCCAGAAGATATGATGGAAGGCAACTCCTATGGTAATATAATTGTTAGAAATAAAGTTATCATGAATTAGACAAGAGTTGTATGACAAAAACTTCAGGATATCTTCGAAAGACATAGAATTATCTTTATAAGAAAGCACCAATGGGTTTCTTCATAATCTAGATGTTTAAAAAAAGACTTTTCTAGTTACTCATAATAAGGCAATGAACAAACCAAAAACAGACAATAAGAGAAATGGTTGCTACATTCGATGACATGAGAAAGAACCTGGGATCTAAAATCAAGACGGAGGGAAGTACCTGCTGGCCTCTGGACCCTTGGTAGTCCACACAGTAGGCTGCCGCAATTGGGAAGCATCCAGAACACTACACTTAAAGACAGAAGTTAGTGCTTATAGTAGTCAGGAAATGTTCTTACAGTCTATGTTCTCATACTGCTTACCTTGTCTTCTGTAACTTGGGTAAAGTTCATAGCAGATAGCTTTAAGAGTCTGTCTTAGTCACTGTTCTATTACAGTGAAGAGATTCATGTCTAAAGCAACTCATAAAAGAACATATTTAATTGGTTTACTTACAGTTTCAGAAGTTTAGCCACTTATCATCATGGCAGGAAGCATGACAGCAGATATTTTGCTGGAGTAGCAACTGAAAGCCATAGCCTAGTCCAAAGGAAGAGAGAGAGGGAGGGAGGGTGGAGGGGAGAGACTGGGCCTGATATGGGTTTTTGAAAACTCCACCCCAGTGGCACACTTCCTCTAACGAGGTCATACTTCCTAATCTTTTTACTCCTATAAAAAACCCTAGTAACTAAACATTCAACTATATGAGCCTACAGTCTACATTCTTATTCAATCCTCCACAAAGTATACCTTTACATTTTCTATATGTCAGTGAAGTACCATACCTTTTTTGGTTGTTCAATGCGTTAGATGTTCAGATAAATTTCAAACAATCAAAAAAAAAGAAAAACCTATTTTACCATTTTAGTTATAAAACAAATTACATAGTTACATACATAAATACAACTCTTCAAAAGTCTTGTTTAGAAATAATTGAAAGAAAATACTTCGCAAAAGTCCCTACATTGTCTACAAAAACTATGTATACCTTCTATAATTAAGAAAAAACATTGTCTATAAAATAAGAATAGAGAGTAACTCATTTCAAAGTGCCCAAGAACAAAATTGATTCTGAAGATTAAAAGGTATTTTCTAAGACAATAGAAATTTCTGTCTCATCTTCACTCTGTAGCCTCATAGTTCAAAGAGATAGCACTTAGAAAGAGAACAAGAAAAAGTATTTTAAAGTAGCTTTCACTCAGAAGAGTTTTTCTAAAATATGTTGTATTTCATCAGCAGCAGCTTTCTCTAAGGTCAGCAGAGCCAAAAAGGAGCTGATGGATGATTTGATAAAACTCGTTATTGGACCCGTTGGGTTCCAAACACATTCCCAGGCCTCTGTGGGATCTCATTATTTCTCTCAGCGATCCTGGGAAGTAGGTGGCATTTCCCCATTTTATGCATGAAGAAATCAAGTATTAAAGAGGTTATGAATTGTGCTTTAGGTCATACAACTGCTAAATGCTAAAGCCAAAATTTGAATCTCAATCTGAAGCCAAATGCCAGGCTCCTTTTTCAAGCTCCTTATGGAGCTCTGACCAGAATACAAGCTTCAGATTCCCAGTCCTGTATTTTCTCTGCACTGTGCCGACTCCCTGCCGTGCTGAGATAATGCTCTTAGAAACATCGTTAATGGTTGTTTTGACACCTCGTTACACAGAATTTTCTCCCAACTAAACATTTCTTGGCAAGGCAGTGGTTCACTGGAGTGCTTTGTTAATTTAAAGAGCAATATGAGGGAAGTCCTTTTCATGGGAGGCAGCCAGTGTGGGAGAACAAGAAGCATGGGTGGGGCTCTCGGCTGGGTATCCATCCCCTCATCTGATTCTCAATGACAACATACACAGTGAATCCAACAGCAGAGTTTGACTGGCCCACCTATCAAAGTACTCATCTTCTCGAATTTCTCCCTCCCTTTTCCTCCATGTGGATATATGTCGTGCTTGTCACTGGTGCCCTGAGCTACCTTCCTTTCACAGGACGGAGTAGAAGAGATTCATCATTTTCTTTTGTCATTGCTTCCTGTTTGTTCGTTGACCGTTCTTTGCATACCACTTGATAACATCTGGCATACATTGCTTACAGGACCTGTAACTCTTAGTACTGGAAAAGTCTTCTTGATGTTTTTAAAAGGGCCGTATAAAAACCTCCTGCGATGATTATTTTGTTAAGTCTTCACAAGCTAGTGACCTGGGAAACGGGACCCTCTGAGAAAATGCCTCCATTAGATTGGCCTATTGGCAAGTGTTCGGAGGCATTTTCTTGATTAATGATTGACGTTTAGGGGCACAGCTCACTTTGCTTATCTCGTCCTGTGCAAGTGGTCCTGAACTGTATTTTTAAAAATGCAAACTGAGACAATCACAAGGAACAAGACAGTAAATTGTGTTTCTCCAAGACTTCTGCTTTAGTTCCTAACCCCAGGCCTTGAGTTCCTTCCCTGGCTTGCTTTGGTAACAGAATGTCACCTGAAGGCTGTAAGATGAAATACAAACCTCCCTCCCCACGTTGTTTTTGGTCATATCATTTTACCCAACAATAGAAAGCAAGCTAGAAACACTTCTACTTTAATCTCAATACTTGGATTGTATTCAAGTCCATCTTTTCCCACGACCTTGGTCTGATTTGTGTCTTCCCTACCTTTTGTCTAGACCTCTTAAAATAGGGTAGAGATACTGGATCTTAAAAAAAAAGAAAAAAGAGAAAAAAAAAAGAAAAGGTCAAAATCTTTCTCCTTCATGTTGTCTTTACTTAGTACCCAGCATTGGCCTGACCTGAGGCTACTGCCTGGATTATGCACAATGGCCCTTCTCTCACAGGTCCTGATATTGGATATTGAAACCCAGATGGCAACTCAGAAAGAGTTCCAGGTTCTTATGTTCCAGAACTAAAGGGCAGATTAAGGAGGTCCACAAACAACCAAGTAAAAGAATAGCAAATGTTTATTTAGAGAACACTCACACACTGAAGGTAAAGAGCCACCACAGTCTTCTTCCCATAGAGGAGCAGGATGTCGCAGTGGAGGATAATGCACAGGTTTCAGCCCTTAATCCCAAGAGAGCACAAGAACCTTCCTCTTCCTGTGCCACATCCTAAAATTTTGAAACCATCGGAGGAAACGAATCCCCACTACAAAGAACAAAGAATTGGACACAGACAGATAGATAGCAAGTGAAACAAGAAAGAATGTACTTTCGAGAAGCAGGCCAGACCAGGGAGTCATACTGATCTATGAGTTGAGGCTTTTATGTTACTGTAATATAGACATTTGCCTGCCATTGTCTGCTTCAAGCTCACTGAAGGCTGCTGCTCACAATGATGCATTTGGAAGCTGCACTTCTGTTCCTCTTGAACTTTGCAAAAATGTGAGGTCACCAGTTACTACAAGTTGAAAATAGCACCAATGTTTAGCCAAGACTTTTCAGAAATTGAAAGAAGGCTCAGAGATATTTTAAGATCAAATGGAATGAGGTAGGGTTTTCAGTAATGCTTAATAATGAATAGGACTAAAGAAATAAAACAAGCATTTCCAAACAAATGCACACAATGACATTAAATCATATCAATCATTCTCATTAATCTTATCTCCCTGGAAAAAATTTCTTAGAAACTTTCAAAACAGAATATAGGTACAAAATCTGACTTCCTGAAAGTCTCTTAAATCTCTTAAATTTGTTGAAGGTGCTTAATGAAGTATCGAAGAAGCTGAGCCATGGAAAAGGGTTCATTCTGTAGGAAAAGGAGTTTGCCAGAATGCCAACTGGTAGATGCTCAAGAGATATCATTGCTAGAATGCAAACAATGGTTTAAACAAACTCATCTTTAATGGCCAAGGATTAAAAAGAAAAAAACAAACAAATAAACAAAGAACAAACAGGGTATGAATTCTTCCTCCTGGAAGAAATGAAAAATTCTTTCATACAGTTGGAGAATGCAAAAGCAAAAACAAAAGCAAAACTAAACAAAAAAAGCCTTAGGATTTTATAACTCTATCTTTTGTGTTATAAATGAGGAAACTGAGTTAGAGAGAAGCTTCCCAAAATTTGCAGACAGGAGTTCTTAGCACACAGTCAGGATACAGTTTTCTGTCATAGTAACAACTCATAGAAGAAGGTCACTGCTGTGACCTAAACACATTTGTCCAAAGTGTTCAGAATATCCTTTGTAGAGCCATCTGTATAACAGTAACAAAAGCACACAGTTTTCTATTTTCAATAATTTTCTTCCTACGTATGCCGTGTTTGCTAACACATATTAACCTAGGAAGAATTTTCAGTGTTTCACTATTTCAAAAAAATATAGGAAAAGACTATTTTTTTGAAATGATAGAAGGAATTTTGAATAAAACTATCAACCAAGATTCTTATTGTGCATTGTGGAAGCACACGTGGACTTGTCAATGAAGAGCTTCCCCTAACAGAGTGAAACCCAGTCATGACTGGTGCACTGTAAGTACTCTTTCTGTTTTCACCTATCAGTCCTAGAGTGGCTCTCACGGTAGTCATCCTAGTGTTATGAGGTCACTTGGGCCCAGTGTCATGTCTGCATTCCAGGCAGGCAGAAGAAAGCAACAGAGAGCAAATAATGAGACGCTTTTTGAGAAAAGTCATGTTCTGAAATCCCCTACACTTTCCTGGTTTGGGGTCCTCATGGGCCAGACTGTCCCATGAGCAGTCCTATCACAATGAAAACTGGAGTTTGAGCCTATTATCGCATCTCTCCCCGATGCTAGGATTTAACTGTTACAAACAAGGAAATAAGAAATATTTAATAGGGTTAATGGGCAATATTTACGCAAAAAAATGAGTTTTATTTTAAAGACTGATAACATAGTAGGTATCAGTCACATATGACCATTAAAAGAGGAACTGAAGTTTTCTATAAATTTAAAATGTTCCCCCAATATTGAAGAATTAATATGAAAAATAATGTAAGCTGTGTGATTAATAATTTATATCATTTATATATTGAGATAATGTTCTTATATATCAGGTTAAATATATTACTGAAACTAATGACATCTGTTTTTAATCGTTTTGTTGTAGCTTAGAATACTTAAGTTACATACATACCATATTCATGGCTTACATTGCATTTCAAAGTTTGGAAAAGCTTCTTTGACTTCGTATATTCTATATTTATTTTGCAAATTACCTTGACCTACTGAGTAATTAATCAATCATGGTTCAACTATAGAGAATTTCTAAGGAAATTGGCTCCTTATATTCTGGCTGGCAATTTTTTTCCCTGAGAAAATTGACTGAAGTAACCAAAGAGAAGCAGTTTTAAAAGAAAAAATAATGTTGTACAGCAGTGGGTAGTGTAACCATATGGCAGACCCTGAAGGATTTCAGCTGGTCATAGTGAGAACACATGCAGACCAAGGTGAGGGCTAAGCTAGAATGGCCATTTCCAAGAAAGTAAGGCATTGTTGAAAAAACAAAACAATACACAGTTACCAAGAAGCTAAAGTTCCAAAGGAAGGCAAAGGCAGAGTGGAAGGTAAGAATGCTTTTCAGGCAGGGAAAATGGTAAAAGTAATTCCAGATATTACCTCATCTGTGGATCTGTGACTTATTGGTGCTTACCAGACAAGCTACTTCCAATTGCTCAGATCTTCATCTTCATATGTGGACATCAGCCTGTGTCCTTCTCCAAGTTATTCTACTCTGTGTAAAACACTGGCTTGTGTGATATTCCTTCCTCTGTGTGACTCCATCAGATAGCTGCATTTGACTCAGTTCCAAATGCAAGTGCAAAGGGTGGAGGACTCTGCATCTCACTGTGTAGGCTGACACTGCCATCATTTCAACACCATCCACGAAATATGGGCTGATAACTCATTCACCATTTTTCTTTTGTTTTGTTTTGTTTTTTTTTTTTTTTTTTTTTTTTTTTTTGAGACAGGATTTCTCCTCTGTATTGCTTTGGAGATTGTCCTGGAACTAGCTCTGTAAACCAGGTTGGCTTCAAACTCACAGAGATACTAATTCATGCTTAAAAGTAAAAGTTCCTTGTGTTAGTTGGGGTTCTCTAAAGGGTCAGAAGTAGAAGGATGAATGCATATATTTAAATATAAACATCTATCTATAGTATAATTTTTAGATTGGTCTGTAGAATGTGGTTCAAGTAGTTCAATAATGGCTGTCTCATACTGGAGAAGCCAAGAACCTACCAGTGACTCAATTCACAAGGGTGGATGTCTCTGTACTCCCAATATGGCACTAAAGAACTGGAGACTTCTGGAATGCTACTGGTTTCAGTCTACCTGGGAAACCCGAAGAATTTAGTTCTAATAAGGGTATAGATATGCTTCTGCAACACAATAGATGAGCTTTTCAGTAAAAGCAAGAGCAAGCAGAAAAAAAGGTAAAGTTTCTGTCTTTAATGTCCCCCCCCCACTCCAAGAGGCTACTATCTAAAGATACTACCCTTATTTAGAGGGTGTCCTACTTCAAGAAATCTGATCAAAAACGGCCCTCAAAGGAGCGTCTTAGTTGATTTCAGATACAGTCAGATTGATAACCAATAAACTACCATAAACACACATTGAGAGATTGAAGCAAGTGAACACACAAGCATATTAAAACAATATCAATGAAACAAGAGTCAGAACATCAAACTCACTAGATTGAAGAAGGATGCAGCACCCTTGTATGAACCTCAGGAATGGCAATAGCCCTCTCCAAATTGTCATCTGACTCCATGGTATATCAGGTTACTGACAAGTGAACTGTCAGTTCTGAGCACTTACCTCAGCTCAGTCCCCACTACAGAGTACCTACTTGAATTGCCGTCCTCCTATTCATCCCTGTATCTATCCCTCTAGACCCAGTCCTGTGCCTCATCTCTGGAGCTCAGTTTAACCCTGATGCCAAGTTGATCATTGTGGTCCTGCAACCTAGCTTCCAGCAACTCTCCAGCTGTGTTTGTTAATAGCTTCTGTGACTCTCTCTGCTTCTGTATCAGGTCTCTGCCTTTGTGTCTAATAGGGCCTCTTTCAACTCCTTCAACTGTGCTGCAGATACATTAATCCTTTTGTAGCCACTCAGTAACCTAAACACACACACAGAGAGAGAGAGAGAGAGAGAGAGAGAGAGAGAGAGAGAGACAGAGACAAAGAGAGAGAGACAGAGATTGGTTGATTGTATAATGTAGTGGCCTAATATTGTATAATATTAGTTATTACGACTGAAAAAGAAAACAGTGATAGCCATCTATCAAAGAAAGGGGGACTATTTGACAAATTATAGTCAAACAAAACTTGATGTTGATGTTGTTTTTAAATGCATTATTACTCAATAAAATCTAAGACTGGAAATACACAAATGTGTCCATATATGTTTCTGGTATAGTGAACTCACAATAGTTCCTGGAGGCTTTCTCCTACCCACTGAATGTCACTGTCTACATACGGCACTGACATATAAAGAAACACAAGAGTAGAATACCCCTCCCAAAGCAACTAACTGGTTACTAACAAAAGCTGATGATTGAATATGCTGCCTCTGTAACCTTTCAGTGCCTCTGAGAATATATTTTAAAACATACCCTGTGTCTCCCATGGAGGACTTTATTCTAGTAAATCTCAAGAGAACACTAGTATCTATCCTACATTGATTCCCTTAATTTCCCTTCTCACTTTAACGCCTCCCACTAATAAGAAGCAAGTGATTGCTTGTGGCTGGAGAGCCTGATGGACAATGATTTTTAGGATACCATGCTTCTTTGGATGACAAAATATTTTAAAACTAGATGTTGATAATTATTGAATGATTCTGTGAACATGCTAAAAGATAGTGGACCATACATTTGAAATAGGTAAGGTATATATGCTCTTTTTATTAGGCTAAAGGGGAGCAGGAGAAGTGTCACTACACTAAGTTATCATTGCCACAGAAAGAACTACAGTCATGAAAGTACTTGACAGACATGGCATGAAAACATTATTAGCCCTGACAATAAGAAAACATTGAAATATAAACAATAAGGAACAATGTAAGTGCTAGAATATAACTCTTTGTTTTATCATATTTTTATGGCTAAAAGTAAATTTATCCAGACACAGAATTGTTAAAAAAAATCATGTTGTCTCCATCCTTGTTGTTTTTCATGATCTATTTTGTTTTGTTTTGTTTTGCTTTTTAATCTTATAGAGATGCTTGGGAGAAGTAGTATGTGCGGTATTGATTCTTTTGAGAACTTATCATTTTAACTGTGTTATTTTCCTTGCTATTTTCTAGAAGTCTAAATTAATCAAGTCTGAAAATGGGGTTTTTTGGAAATTTCTCCCAACCCTAAGATCTAGTCATGCTCCTGTCAAAGCAAGGTACAGCTCTCATCTCAAAAGGAATAAGAGTAACTTTATTCTGGAGCCAAATATAAGTGGCCATGGCCCAAGATTGTGGATTACAATCTTGGAATACCATATTAACATTTATGCAGTTTTTCTAGGAGCAGAACAGAGACTATCATAAGTCAAAGTGCTTTTAAAATATATTGATGAGAGCATCAGGTAGGCCAGTTACAACATAGCAAGGAAATCTGTTATCTGCCTCTCTTAGCCTTTGGGTTGGTGGAAGCCAAAGAGCCACAAAGTTCATACACAAAGGTGATTAATAAATAGGAATAAAGGAGAAATGACAGCTCAAGATAATATGGTTCCAGGCCTGCCACACTCCATAACCAAAAAATTTGAATCAATTAACTAGCTTTGTAAAATTGTATTTTTAAGATTAAAAAAAGTTAATTACCTGCAGTTGTGCATGTAAATGCTTGGTGAGGTCAGGGCATCAGGTGTCTCTGGAGCTGGAGTTACAGGAGGTTGTGGGCACCTGCTGTTGGGAGCTAGAAAGCTAACTCAGGTCTTCAGGAAAAGCAGCAAGTGCTCCTAATTGCTAAACCTCTCCAGTCCCCAGTCTTAGAAAATAATTAACGCAGATGTGGCTTTTTTTTTTTTTTTTTCTGAGAACTTCAGTTCACACTCAATATCGGGGAAAAAGAAAAAAATAAGAAGAACACAGCTGAGTGGATTATTTTTTTCATAGAGTGAGAATGAGCCACAAAAATAACAATTCAACAGGTTACAGTAAAGGAAAGCCTGCTGTGGAGTCTAACAACTTCCGATCCTGTTTAATTTTAGAGCAGAGATTCCCAAATTCCCTTTCCCTTCAACTTAATTGGGAACTTTACCCTTGTATCTCATCTCATCTTTTCCTCTTCTCACTGCCACCTGCCCCCCTCTCTCCTTCTCCCTCCCCCTTTCCCCTCCCCCCTTCTCCCCATCCTCCTTCCCCCCCTCCTTCCCCCTCCCTCCTTCCCCCTCCCTCCTTTCCCCTCCCCTCCTTCCCCCTCCCTCCTTCCCTGGTATGAACATGACATGTTAGAAACATAGTATGCTAACCATGCCTTTCCACAATGTCAGATTTACTGACAAAATAGTTGTTGTCACTGGCAGCAGGGAAAAGCAGACATATGCTTTCACCTTTCTTGGTAGTCCTGGCTGAGGCAAGCATGGGCTATTTTACTCATGTTAAGTTCTGTTATTAACGAACTGTTAATAACAACCAGATCACACATTATGCATCACAGAGAAGTTTCAGGAATCCCAAGGAGCAGAGGAACTGATAGGAATGCAATAGAATGCACTGGTGTCAAACCAAATCACAAATGGAACTGTAGGTGCAGCTAAAGAAGGAGCTGTGGCTGCTGCTGGGTTTGCATCATGGTCAGAGTTGGAGCTGCAGGAGCTAGTCTGGGTGGTAAACTAGAAGACAGACAGACAGCAAGTCATGCAGGCTGCATCAGCAGCAGTAGTGAGCTGAGACCCTTTGGGTAGTCAAGAGTTTTTTTGCTTTCCAATCCTTGATGCACATACCTAGTTATAGGATGTTAGGTCTATAGACCACCACAGTGTTAGGTGTCCTCTTCTTTATAGGGCTCAGATGAGGGAATTACATCATTTTCTCAGTACTGCGTATCCCATCAGTTCTTATTTTTATGATACAATTTATAATACACTATGTGACCCTGCAGTCCCAATTCACTCTGAGAAATCTATTGGATGGCTCCTTTTCTACAATTGGGAATAAGTCATCTATCGTTCTGTGTTATGTGGGTGGTGCTGGGCAGAAGGTGCTGTTCACATGACAATCCAAACACAGAGTCACCTCCATCCTCAGAATGGAGAAAAGGGCTGCTCACAAAATGGAGTCACCCAGGACAAGACAGAGCGTGAAAACACTGGTTTACACACAGGGGATAAGTAAGGTCAGGCACAGCTGAATCTCAACATTCTCTCCTCCATGTGCATATATGTACCAAATGAGCTGGTTTCATGGGCCTGTTTTAGAGGTAAAAGTACTTCTAGGTCCTGTGAGAAAACAAACCTTTCTGAACTCAGAGTACAAAATCATTTTGTTCTTACCTATGGCTGTGTTTTTCTTTGATTAGTCCTTTAGAATTCCCCTTTCAAGAGGGGAAATTGATTACAAATTAGGTTAGTACACATGGTGTATGATAAATATACCAAAGTCTATTTGATTGATTTTTTTCTTGAAGTGATTTCCTTGGGGACTGGCATGACCATTGGCCATCATGGAGCAGATATTGCTGAATTGCCCATGGAACATCTCAGCCTCCATCCATGACAAGGAAATATGAACAAGGCATCGAAAGCTAAGCCTGTGGTTTCTAATGGTGGTAACAGAGGTTGGGAAAGGGTCACCAAACCCTCACTTAAGACTCCTCATTTAAGACTCCAGCCACCACTTCTGCCTCCTGGCATCATGCTGTCTTGGAAACTGCTGGAGTATATAAATGTGAAAGCTAACTGAGGGTGGGACTGAACTGATAACAGCATTTGGATAAAGATGCTCTTAATCACCTGTTCCTGGAAGTAAGCCCATACTAATTGTCATGTAAATAACCCTGCCTTGGTGAACAGGTGTTTCTTCCCATCTCCCCAGAAGACAATGCATTATCACTCAGTGAAAAGACACAAGTTGACAACCATTATAGGACAGAATGGTTGGTAGCTATGTGGAAGTTAATAGGCTTGTAGCCTTATCTCCTGTGTCCCTGGGAGCACAGGGACTTTACAAGGGAGCTTTAACTTTACAAGTTAAAGCAATTCATAAAAAGAAGGAAAGAAGCCCCATAATTGTCTCACTTTAAAATTTGAAGTACCACAAGGAAAGGGAGTAACAGGGCCTCATTGAGGCCCATTAAGGGAAAGTTGTTTTCTGCTGGTACTGCATATATAATTTTATTGATTCATATTTTTATTTAATCTTTTAAAAATCTGTTGTTGCATGCTTTCCAGTCTAAGATAAAGGATCTGGGTGGTATCTCTGGCCCTGGATGGAGAAGTGGCTTTCTGAACTGTTAAGATCAGATTATTACTCTGCAGGAGGCATTCTGGGAAAACAAAAACAAACAAACAAACAAACACTATTATATGCTCCCTTGGGAGTTAACCAAGTGGGTCTGCCAATCACCCATGTAAGAAAAATGTCCCCAGGAATCCTGTCCCAAGAAACTTTAGAAAATAGTGTCTAGAGGTATAGGCTGGCACATTGGTCTACCCATATGTCCATTCTTATCCTCTAACAGTGTTTTCCTGAACATGATTCCTTTAGCACAGTTTATCTACTCTTACAAGGTGAGAATGATTTCCTAGTCAATGATTCCATTGACACTGTCCATTCTTAGCCTGAGAGTTGTTTCCTATGCATTCTCCTTTTGCCATGGTTAATGGTTTCCAATGTGATGGTGCCTTTGATCATTTCTAACTCTCACTCTTGAAAGTGGCTCTTGTTACTTGTGATAAACTCTGTCTTCCATACTATATTCTGGGTCTTCCATGAATTCATTTGATGGAGAGCATAAAGCAGCAGTTCTCAACCTGTGGGTCAGATCCCCTTGGGGGTCAAATGAGCCTTTCACAGGGGTTGTCTAAGACAATTGATCAAACACAGATATTTATATTATGACTCATAACAGTAGCAAAAATACAGTTATGAAGTAGCAACAAAATAACTTTATGTCTGGGGAGTCACTGTAACAATAGGAACTGTATTAAAGCATCACAACATTAGGAAGGTTGAGAACTACTACCATAAGAAGTAGGAAGCTGAGGGGGAGGTAAGGAGCTAAGCTCAGTAACAATAGGATGGCTTTGTAGTAGCAAAGATTTGGGGATGGAAATAATTAATTACATGGCATGGAGAGACATGTTCATGGAGAAGGTAATATTCAGTGAACACAGCAGGTAGAAGGTGTTACTGGAATCATAATGCTCACATTTTAAATATAATATTATGATAATCAAGGAAAGAAGATACCTCAATGAAGAGGGAATATTAAGAGCTTTTGATGCAGATACAGACAAGCTGGCTTGTCTGAGTTATAACTGTGGCATTCCATCTTGTAGCTGGATTAGCCTATCTGAGCTTCATATTCTTTTCTGTAAACTTGGAAAACTATCAACAAATTTTTTCTTGGCTCTATGAAGGTGAGAAACTGAGATAACAATATGAGTTCCTAGTATCAAATGTCTTACAAAATATTGTGCTACAATGAGGATTACAATTATTATATTCTATTAATTCATAAAAACCACCAAACAATGTTTGATGAGTATGTGCTTGATGAAGTATATGAAGGGTGAACATTTTCTACTGTGACCCCAACAAAGATCAGGCACACATGTGTCATATTGAGTAAGATTTAAGACAAGCTCTGAAGTTTTCCTTTCTCTATTAAAACTATAAATATTTACTGATCACATCTACTTTGATAAGCACATTCTTTTTTATTTTGTATTTTTTGAGATTTTATTTTTATAATTTATTTAGTTTTTAAGTTTCACTTTACACTCTAACCTCAGTTCTCCCTCCAGTCCCTCCTCCTCACAGGTAAGGACTCCCACGAGGAGTCAACAAAGTCTGGCACATGAAGTTAGGGTAGGACCAAGCCCCTCTCCTATTTTTAAGCACCTTCTTAATACAACGTGACATGCAAGGGTGGAGAGAGCACAATTCCTGGCCTTCTATAATTCCCAGAAGAGTGAAGCATGCATGGGTGTTTACAAATAATCACAGGACAAAAACAAATGACTGCAAAAGAAAACTGACTTGAATGCATTGACTTACTTTGTTCTGAGCATGATGATTAACAATACATGAGAGACATCTAATTTTTGTTTCAGTTTACCAAACCAAAGTCTAAATAAATACTGAAGTAACATATAAATGTATAGTGATGCTGGGAACTAAACTGAAAGAAACTGACCCCTACTATAAGAAGGAGGAGGGGGAAAGAATAGAATAGATTGTTGTGGGGCTAGAAGTCTTTTAATTCAGTCATTGAATAATTTGTGGAATCTTGATAGTAAGGAAGAGCCATGGGGGTATGCATTGCTAATGTAAGTAAAAGGAAAAAGCGAAGCAGGAAGAAAGGGGGACATGCAGTACTGCTGATAGTTATAACCAGCACTCGCTGAGTCCAGACTTCACATAGAAGCACAATGGGGGGAAATGAGTCTCTAGCTTCTGAGCTCTCACCAGAGTCTATCCTGACATCTTGTTTTTGAAACAAGTGTACTAAATGGGAATACTCTTGGAAACACTCTAGCTCAGTGGTACTCAGCCTTCCTCATGCTGTGACTCTTTAACAAGTTTCTCAAAAAATTATTTCATTGCTACTTCATAACTGTAATTTTCCACTGTTATGAATCATAATGTAAATATCTGATATGCAGGATATCTGATATATGACCTCAAAGGGTTATAACACACAGGTTGAGAACTGCTGCTCTAGGTCCTTCTTTCACAACTAGCAAAAAATAGAGAAATCCAGTTTATTGATAGAAAAGATGAGAATAAAGAAAATACCTTCTTAGAAAAGTATTTGGTATATATTTTTAAATCTTAAATACATTATTGCATTTTCTCTGAATGTCTCAAAATAGAATCCCTCAGGCATAGGGGACTTAATAGTGTCTTTCCAAAATTATTTAGCCCTTCAGAATGCATGAATAGGACCTTATTTGCAAATAGATATTTTCATACATAATTAATTCAAATGGTATAATATTATTAATGTGAGCTGAAATACAAAATCAGTACCCTTATAAGAAGTTCTTCAAATATAAAATCATTTCCAGAGAGAAACTAGATAGGTGAAAACAAAGACAAGAACTAGAAAGATATCTGAAATCCAGGAATATAAAAGCCTAGAATAAACCTGGAGACCTGAGAGGAGAAAAGGAAGAATTCTTACCTAGAATCTTCTGAAGGAATAAGATCCTATGGAAATCAGAACCATGAGAAAAACACAATTCTGTTGTTTTTAAGCCTCCCAACTGTGTACTTCCTTGGCTGCTCCAACAAGCTCATACAGTGGAACTGAAAATCATAGGTAGTTAGTGCCACAACAAACTTGATTAGAATATGGCATTTCCCTCAAATTAGTAGAAGCAATAAATCTTACAAAAGTCATATGAAGACAAGGTGATGCAACATTCCAGACAGCTGCCACTTGGATGAAACACAATAATATAGATTCATAAATAAAGTTTTCTCAACTTCTGTGTGCTAGATGTCATCGCTTGTTGTGCAATAGAAATTTTAAGATTTGCCAAAAGCAAGAAAAGTTTGAGTCACTTTTTTTACTCTGCCCATTTGTTTATTCATACATCTATCTATTCTCTATCCATCTATTCACCCATCTCTCCATCCTTCCCTCCAACTACATAATGCACAGTTAAATTGGAGTACATCAGGACTGTTAACTGCAGAAGTATCTACAAAATAGGAGTGAATAGAATCAGTGGTTGGGAAAAGAAAACCATCTTAAAGTCAAACTTCAACCAATGGAGATTAAGCACATGTATTGCATGTGGGGATGTCGAGAAATGCTGTTATAGCTGATGGAATCATGTCTATGTGGAAAGAGCTTGAGGAGAGGAAAATCAATAACCTAGCATTCTTCCATAAGACCCATACTAAAGAGAAGAGCTCCTACAGGCCCATGAAACTCCAAAACTCTCAGACCAGAGTTCTACTTCTTACCAACTTTCTTTCACTTCATCTGCCAGTCCCTCTTCTCTTCCAGCTATGAATTCACAGTCAGGCAGTGTCAGTATATGCGGTGTGCTGCAGTGAAAATGCAAACACATTTTCTATAATGAACATATGGGCAGCTCCAGTTGAAAAGAGTTCCGTTCCTATCCCAAGCATGTCATTGGCTATGACTGCAGAAAAGCAGGCAGCAGACGGAATCAGGAAGCATTGAAGCAGGAAGGAAAGGATGTGTGCCTGACTGCTGCTTTAGATCCGAGTGCCACCATGGCATGCCACAGCCTCTATCACATTGCCAGCTGGTGTGGCGTGCTGTGTTCCATGTGTTTAATGCATAGCGTTCATTCTACCACCATGTTCTTATATAACTGGGAAAGATTCTCATTCAAATTTTATGTGCATTGAAATTTTAATGTCGTTAAGGGTATTTTAATTTTTTGATTATGAGGTTAGGTATTCTAAAGTTAAAATACACATGCAAACAATTTCCATCCATTCGTACATAGGCTGAACAATTATTAATATTTCCTATGTATTTATTAAGTATGTGCTTAAATGTAAATGTGTGTGGCATAGGTATATATGCACAATATATACAATTGTGCAATTCACATTTATGGGAGAGATTATTCTTTTATGTATACTATATTAGCCATAGTATCTTTGTATAGTTTTATTTTGCCTTGTTATCAATTTCAGTATGATGACAGAATTCAAATAATAATTTAAAACTAAAATTGTTTTTCTTCTTCAAATCAATTACTTCTTGAAATGTTAAGTTCAAGGTGTGTTCTTCAAGATTCATATTTTCCCCTGAAGTGGAAGAAGACTTGTATTGTACATATTTTTCCCTAATGAGCACAGCCATGGCACATGCTGAGGGTCAAAGACAGAGTCCTACTTTGGAATGCACAGAGATAATCGCAGGCTGTGAAAGCTACTGGTACATCAGAAAACTGTAACTCTCTACTTAGTCAAGGATGTTTAGCATCCAAGTAGAATTGCATCAGGTGGTATATAATAATTTCTTCCCCAGGAATGAGGTTCCCATTAGTGCAATGGGAGGCTTTCAATAAATGCCCAAGAGTTCATAGTCATCGGTTTCTTTTGGGTTTAAAGAGATTTCTCCATCTGGGTTAAATAAGATCAATGGTTTATTTTCGTACCCAAAACAAAGGAAAATGAAAACATGGTAAGGACTCATGGGAATTGCAGTAAGTACTGAACAAAGTAGAAGAGAGGTTCAGATTTGGAGTGTATTGCTTTATATTGTGCAGGAACTTGAGGATTAGCTGACCACCCATTTAAGTAAATGACCTGATCCTTTTTCTTTCATTCTTCTCATTGAATGCATTGGGTGTTTTTGTTGAGTGTGTGCCTACCCCATCCTGTTCCTTATTTCTTTGTAAGACTTTATTTACTTTTAGTATGTTCCTATACAAGCCACAGTGCATGTGTGGGGACCACAGGACAACTGACAGTGGGGAGCTCTCTCCTTTACCATGTAGATTCCATGGAATAAACTAGGTTGCCAGGCTTGGTGGCAAGCACCTTTACCAGTTGAGCTACTACCCTCCCAAGTTGTTGCTGCTGCTGTTTTTCTTCTTCTCCATATCCCTTCTCATACTCCCTCTCTCCCCTCCCTCATCCCCTTACTCCAACAATGAGAAGCAACAAACTTTTCTTTGGGAATAAAATCACACAAAAGAGAAAAAAAATAGCCCACAAAAGACAATAAAAACTTCTTTCAAGAAAAAAAATATAATATTCCAGGCAACAAAAAGAAAATTATGTACAACACATGTACTTCTCATGAGCATAAAACAAAAGCCAGAAGGTATGAGACCAAACCAGGAAAAAGATCAAGCATAAGTTCCTGTGACAACAGAATAAGATAAGAAGACTGTACAGCAGTGGGCGGCAGCATCCGTTTCATCAGAGCAGACATGCCTTTTCTAGAACACAGTCAAACACTAACTCTACAGAACAAATTTGAAGAGATGACACTTTATGGAGAATTCAGATAAGACTGATTGGCCTCAAGTATAAAATTATTCATCAAGAAGAAGCCTTAATAAATGGAAGATGCCTATATTTCCTAAGCATTTTTGGGAAATCACTAAAAATTTATAGAAAATTTGAATGCTATTGAGACAAAAGATTATTTTCAGATCTAAGAGGTATGGAAACGAGAAAGCCAGATACTTCAAGAAAGGAAAAGTAATGAGTGAAGGCTAGTTATAGTACATAGATAAATACACTACAGAGCCACAAGTTTAAAACAGCATCATTAAAGAAGTAAGTGGGTATGGATGTGCTGAAGCCTCGGTAGGAAAGGCTGGTCCCCCAACCCTATTTAAATAGCTAATAGAAGATAAAAAGTGTATCTCCAGAGTGTCTTCATCTCTTTTTACAGAAGAGATCATCCTTTCAGTGTCAGTTTATGCTTGCCAATCTCTTCATCCCCCAAATAGTGTGCTAAAGCCACTTGTCGCAATATTTCAGTGTATGTCAGCAATGCTGTCTTTTTCCTGCTACAGCTGTAACAAATCACCACGATCATTCAGTACAGCTTCAAACAACAGAAAATAATCCCGTAGAGTTCTAGAGGGCAGAATATTCCTGGTCTTCCAGGGTTCCAGCAGGGTTAGTTCCATCTGGAGACTCCCCCAAGAATCTGCTCCCTACCTGTTTCAGTTCGGAGGGGGGCTACCCTCACTCTGACTCATGGTCCTAAGTAATATTATCCTGTTGGTCCTGCCACCATCACTACATCATCCCTCTCTGATGCCTCTGCTGAAAACCCTGTATTTATATTGGGCCCATCTGAATAAGACAGGATAATTGTCCCATTTTAAGATTCCCTAATTTAATTCTATGGTCAATATTCAAAATAGCATATCCATGGGTTCTAAGGACTCAGATGTGGAGAGGCTTTCAGAGAAGCTAAGTCTCATTCAGTTCATGACATTTCTTAGTATTCTAATTATATAATTATAGAAAGTCCACTAAAGAACAAAAATCAGTTGCATCCTCATATATACATTTATTTGTGACAATAAAGCAATGAAGAAAACTGTCCTAGCTGCTGCTTTTTCTTATATGTATCATTAGCTTCAGTTCAGCTCTGCTTTTCCAAGAAATTGATAGGCAATGACAAATACTTGGCTCATTAGCAAATGAAAGGTATGAAATATTTCCATTTGTTTTGCATTTATACAGTCATTATATACTTATATATTGAATGCCTGCTAACATCAAAATTGTTATTAGAATCTTAATAATTGTGGTAGTAATTATACTAATAGTAGCTGTCATTTATCAAACACATTCTATGGGTCATTGTGCTAAGCCACATGACTTATTTGTTTTTAATCATCTTGTAATGAGGATATTATCTTCCATAATACACAGCTGAGAATCTAGGACTGAAAGATCTTATAGAGTTGCAGGCTGGCCAGTGACAAGAACAATAAGAACTGCAACTTCATATCCTTTACCTGGACAAGATAAATGGACAACAAGGGGGAGTGGGGTAATCTCCTTTGTGTGTTTGTCTTCCAAGGAAGGACCAGATTGACAGGCAAAAGCAAGATGTTAAAAACTGTGCTGTGGTGAAGAAAGATTAAGAAGCAGCCATGACACATGAATAGGCATAAGCCCAGAGGTCGAATCACTTCCTGGGAGGCAGCAAACACTGAAGAATGGGTTAAAGAGTAGTGGAGGAGACTCCAGACTGAGTCAAGAGAATGAGAGCCCAAGTGAAGAAAACACACAGACTTAACTGAATTGGGAAATACTCGTGACAGCAAAGCATCAAGGAGATGGCCTAGGGAGGTATGCACAGGCCAATTTATGCAGGCCTTTTAAACTGACTAGTTAGTTCAAACTTAATCAGGAGCTTCAGCAGTCAGCATCTTTCAAAGTTTTAAGCCAAAGCATGACATGATCAAGTTAGCATAAAGAATGGAACGTGTCTCTTAGATAGTGACAATATCAGAACCAAGGAGATTAAACAGAGCACTGCTGTAGGAGTCTAGACATTGTGACAGGATTATAAATACAGTATTGTATACTAAGACATACATGTAAATATTGTGAAGAAGGAAATATTTATGTGGATTTTTAAATATAAAACACAGCTTCAAAAATGTATTTGCAAACATTTCAGAAATCTCTCTTCCAGCCAACACTCCATACTATCTCAACCCTTCATTTATTTTGCTCTGCTAGCAGGAGTATGTCAGAAGACAGGGGTACAGAAGCAACAACTTTTGTACAGGCCACAATATGTCAGGCTTTGTATAAGTTACAGTGCCTTGAGTGTCTCTAGAAAGTAGACTGTGAGACAAAAACACAGGGGATAGCTTGTGTAGGAATGTTTTCAAAGCATAGGCATAAGGAGCAGGAGCGGAGTAGGGAAGGAAAACAAACACAATAACTGCTTTCAATTTGGTGGAAACTTCCAAGGAACCTAAGTAAATGCAAATTGAAGAATCTATGAAGATGAAGTAAGGGACGAATGTATCTTTATACCCAAGCTTCCATTACCCAGTGTTCCATGAATGAGTGCCCAGCAGGTTCTCACTAGTGTCTAAGAAGCTCTGTGTGTGGAAGACCACAGGTCTGGAGTCCACATCAGCAAGCTGCACTTGGATGGAGCTGACTGAAGCTGGCACACAACCGTTGCCATGGCCAAACACAGATGTGGAGCTATGGTTTATAGCAATACTATTTGTTGTTTGGTACTATTTATCTCCTTGTTATATTATGAAATTGAGTTTTGTTGTCTTGCATCCCCTCAGTTCTAGACTTTGTCCTGCCTTGAGAGATTGGTAGGTGACTATGAAGTTCACAGCCTATGATGTTTGTATGGTTGCCTCTTTAGGATGTAGTTAACTTGCTCCCAAAAGCTCATCTATTATGATGCTTGGGGGTATGGTGTTTCTTCTCCCCACTACAGACCAGATGGAGGACCAGCATAATAGCTGTAAAAAAAAAAAAAAAAAAAACCCAAAAGGCATGTCACAAACTGATTCTTGCAAAACAAAACAAAACAAAACACACACACACACACACATAATAATCTGTCCACCCACCTAGATCTTCAGAAGTCGCATCAGAATGTGGTGCTTTATATCAAATCTCAAGAGAATTTAAATTTTAGAACTAGAATCTGACTCAAAATTGATTTTGTTTACTGTTTGCTTCTTTCCTCCCAATACTACCACTGTAATGGTGTCCCATATGTGGTCAAGAGGAAATGAAAGCTCAATAAAATGACCTTCATGAGCCATCTTAAGTTACTGAGCTGAGTTGCGACAGAAACACATTGAGAACCAGTCTGTACGGTGTAGCTCCTTTCCCAGAATTACAAAATTATTCAATGGGAAGTGAGTTACTGGCAATGCCAAAGTGGTAGGTTCATGTTTGTATACAGAGGTCGTGGATTCCTCCCTCCTCTACAAAGCTGCTTAAAAAAAAAACACAAAGTAGCCTGCAGATGCCTTGGTGGTTAGAAGTGTGCTGGACACTTTGAATTATCTCAAAAATGTTTGTTGTAAAATGAATTTCTAAGACTGTGGTATTAGTCATCCCAAAGGAGGATAATAACCTTCCCCCAAATACATTTTTCTCTGCTCTCCCAGCTTCATGTGCCTGTCTTTGTTTATAGTCAATCAATATTGTTATGAAGGTGCCTCCGGCCCTGCTTGTACTCAGATTGGGAGCTTGTCTGTGGGACAGCCTGACTTACCACAGAGACACCAAACACCCTTTCAAAACCTATTACTGGGCCAAGCCTCAACTCTCCTGCTTTAAAAAATCATTTCTTCAAGGTTTGCTTTGAAGTTTTCTTTCTCCCCATGTCAGCAGGAAAGCTGTGAATTTCTTATTTTCAACAGCTCCTTCTCTGAGAGTCCTTACTGACCCAGTAAGACATTTCCCATACTGTAAAAATCTTCCTGTCGGAGGTTTAAACTTTCTCCGTTAACACATCTAGGAAAAGGGCTTTTAAAAAATTCTCTCAGTTTTTTTTTTTTTTTTTTTTTTTTTTTAATTATCACTACTACCTTGCCTGGCATTAGTCTTTCCATCTGATCTAGGAAAATGGATGTACTAAAGTAAACAGAGAATTTCACTGAAGGACTAAAATTTGTGTTCTTTGGACTGGAGAGATGGCTGGCCAGTTAATTAGGTACTTGTTCTTATGATGACTGGAATTCAGTTCCCACATGAGGTACCTCACAAACATTTGTAACTCTAGCACCAGGGGATCCAAGGAGAGGCCTCCATGGGCACTGCTGCTCAGATGCCCCTATACATACAACACACACACACACACACACACACACACACACACACACACACACTTAAAAATTGTGTACTTAAAAATAATTTATCTATATGTGTCTCTTGCTCAAGGTAACCTATATTCATTAGGTTCTGAGATAGACAGGTTACTAAAACTGGATTGGGGTCATCATTTGAAAATACAGTTAAGACTGTGTAACCCTGAACTTAGAATTTATAAATTATTTTGCCCAATGTATATTGTACATTCTCTTTTGTGTCTATAAAATAAACATAGCATGTGTATCTTTAGAAAGCATTGAAGGAATGGACCAAGTTTATCAGTCACTTGGCCCTCACTTGGAACCATTAGAAGCTGGTTGAAAGTCTTCTGCACAAAGCAGGTTTGGGAAAATGGAGACTGATGAATGGGGACTAGAACTCCAGCTGTGGGAACTGTGGAAAAATCAAAACTTATCTACAAAACTCCTTATTTCTACATCCAAGGGAATTCAAGTGAGAAAAGAGAATGACACCAAATGCAAAGAATGAGACAAGAGCAAGAAGAGATAAAAGTGGTATTAAGCAAGTCCAAAGATAAATAAGACATGGTATGAGAAATGAAAAAGACTAGCAGCAGGGCCAGGGTGTATGCCCAACTAATACCAGAGCGGATACCAAAGAGTGACCTTGGTTACCCACAGCATGTCATGTCTACCTCAGGCCTTGATGAACAAAAGATCTCTTTGAAACATTTTTCTCATTTACAAAAATGAATAAAATCCATAAATATTTGCCAATGAAGAAAATAGTACTATGTTATTTTGGACCACTTTTAAGTAGTATTCAAAGGTGAGTTACAAATAGTAACTGCCTCTAGGAACAAATAATTGTAAAGTTAGAAAAGTAGACTTGATTGTTTGTGGTAATCATATTTATCAGCACTGAATTCCTAACCTTTTTAAAGCTTACTACATAAGAGACTAATGACAATCATGACTAAATTCTTACAAGTACAGAACTATAACAAAGGAAGAAAATACAAACTTGTATTATTTAGTACTTTAATGAAATACTTGGGTTAATCAGCTCCTGAGAAAACCAGTTGATTTTTGTTAAGAATTCTGGAGACTTCAGTTCAAACTCATGCAGCCAGTTGTTTTGGACTCTGGCAAGGTTGGTAGCTTGTAGGAGGTGCATGTGGCAGAAAACTGTTTCGGTCACAATCCATGAAAGAAGGAATGGGAAGGACAGGCAGTTCTCATCATGCTCTCCCAGGATACATTTCCAATGAGTGACAGACTTCCCCTTAGATCCCACCTCCCAAAAGTCCCAATATCCTGGGAATAGCTCCACTCTGGAGCCAAAGCCATCCTAGAGCTGAAGCCTTGACTCATGGACCTTTGGAGGATATTCATCCAAAGTTCAGGATTGTTGGTAGAATCCCCAAAGTAAACTACTCCTACCTGAAGTCCTCCAGATTTTTAAGGTCATGTTGGGTCTATTGAGGAACAGAAATGTACTGAATTAGCCTCTTTGGCATGCAGACAGCTATTACTAAAATACCTAGCCCCCATCATGCAACCCAATATAATAAATCCATTCTGTTCCTCTAGGAAACCCTGAAGAATATCCAAGACAAATGCTCACCATTAAGTTATATCCACTTCATGCACTTTTTGGCAAAAGCTACATATTCATGGAGATATTCCATGTGTTGCCAGGGAGTACTTCCATTATGAACAATAAAATGTACTCTCTGGGGTGTTCCATAAATAGCCATTCAGGAAAAGTTGAAACTTAAGCTGTGGAAGCAGTTAGATACAAAACCCAGAGGTTTCTGACAAGAGTTCTTATAGAGATATCTCTCTGCATTCAGAAGAGAGTAGGATGAGTATATGTGATGAAGACGGCAGAGTTCTGAAAATTTGGGAAGTAATCATAATAGCAGATAAGGCCAAATGAATGCCACTTTCAAAAGAAAATTTTGTTCATAGAGTGAAAACTGTACTGTATCTTTTTGTTTCTGTATGGGGTTGTTTGTTGTTGTTTTGTTTTTCTTCACTTCTGTTCTTTCTTCTCTCAACACTCAACAATGAAAACAGAGCATGAAGCAGACTCCTTCCTGCTAGGGCATTGAACAGGGCAAACCACAAAAGTGACCAGTAGAGGGAGCTCTCTCCACCTATCCCGCCAGGGACACCATACATGATACCCCCTATGCTGAATGATTTCGTGCAGTTGACAGGACTGAAATCCCTGGCCCACCACTACAAATGCACGTCAAATTCTAACCCTTATGATTTTCTTTAAGTAGCCTGTACCCCTCGCAATTTCCTGCTCACATCTTTCTCCAAAAAAGATTGCTATTTTTGCCATTAAAGTGTCAGCAACATGAGCTGTGTCACAGGTGACTTGTATGTGGTGCAGCCTTTAATAAAAACCTCAGTACCTCTGGGAAAAAGAGGCACTGATTTCATTACCCCACACCCACATTCAAGGACCAAAACATTCTGTAGCTTTGGCATCTTTACTTCCTTTGGATTCCTTTTTATGACATCCTGATTTCAGGACACTTTCTATCATTGTTTTACTTAATCTGTTAGCTGATTTCATCTGACTAAAATTTATATGTGCAATAAACTCTGTTTTGAATTTTTCCAGGTAGATCCAACACCATAGAATATAACAGAAAACTAACATAATCTCAAATTCCTGAATTATATAAATTAAGCCTGATAGCTTTGTGGGATCACTATTAATCTGATTAAAAATTAATCTTCATCTTCTAAATTTTCCTTTAAAAAGTTACAATAATTTTCTCCTACCATTTTAAACTAGTAGAGTCATAGTTCAAAAGCAAGAGTGTAAGTAGGCATCAGTGGCCATGTCCTAGTAACGAAAGATAGAGGTAGCGCCTGACCAATACACAAACACAAAGAACCTAGAACAGGAAGACAAGTGTATGCTTAACAGTCTAACACTCATGAGCACTTTAGGTCAGACAATGGGCTAAAGAAAAAAAATCAAGGAAATCCACCAAACTTTAGAGAAATAGAGTTAACTATAAAAACCTAAGGTGAAGTTAAAAAGGTGTAATCTGTTCTCAGAGAAATATGAGAGGACTTTTCAGGAGACAGAACCTGACTTTATGGGAAGAAATCTCAGGCTGGAGAGAAGGCTCAACGGTTAAAAGCCTGTGCTGCTATTTCAGGACCCAGGTTTGGTTCCTAACACCCATATACCAGCTTACAACCACTGGTAACTCCAGATCCATGAAGTTCTGATGTCCTATTTGTCCTTCTTGGGTACCAGATGCCCATGTGGTACACATACACATGTGCAGAAAACACAAATATGCACAAAATAAATTAAAATAGACCTTAAAAAGAAGAAACTGTCTCCTGGGGAGCACTGATGTACTGAAATTATTAACACCTTGATAAAACTGCAAGAAAAAGCTGTGAGTTGACACGTTAGGTAAAATCACTTAATATTGATGCAAATTCATGCAAGAATCAAAATAATATCAGGCTGTGCCACAAGAACATGGTTATTCCAATAGTCATCTAGCAGTTCTAGAGGAATATGTATCCTATGGGTCAAGCAGCACAGGATAGGAAGGTTGTGACAGTGAGATGGGAGGGGAGAGTGTACAGGTTAGTAGGGAATGCCTATTGAGAAAGGATAAGAGAAGCAGACTTAGGTTCATATTTGAACAGTTTCACAGTTAATATGAATGGACTAAATTCTTATATTAAAAGGTGATGGTATTCAGTGAAAGAATTGGGCAATATAAAGTTTACAAGGCCTGGCAACCCAAACAAAATGAGACAGGGAAGGACAAAATAAAATGGAAGAAAAACTTACAGCTGCTGCCTAACCTCAAAAGGCACTAGAGGGTTTATGAGTCTATACATACAGTGGGTCCAACCAACACTGGAAGCAGAAGCAGGGCCTTCGTCTTCCAGTCATTAAAATAACATGGACCTTTGGTTATTTTCTTATACTGTAAGACAAGAAAAAACTAAAATAATTATTTACATTTTTTAATGGCTAGCACAGGCTGTATTCAGGTAGCTGAATTAGAGAAAAACAGGCTACTCCAAACAATTAATTATGTAAACAAAAATATACTAACCAGATATTCAGATTTTTTTTTCATACCAATAGCATTGCATATTTTACATTATAATGAGAGAAACACATAGTAAAAATTCTGTGTTTTGAAATATTTCTGCATGAATTCATTATGTTGCTGTATTTGGTTCAACCAAGTTTATCAAATAGGAAAATCTATGAGATACAAAAATAGACACCAGAAAGTCTATGTTACAGAAGTCCAAAGCACAGAGCCTCCAAGAGACAATTTGATAAAGGAAAGAGAACTAAATTCAGCCTCTTTCTATTATTTATTCGTAGAGCATGCTGGCTATGAAACAACTGTGTCAAAAGATACTCAGTGTGAGGTGGCAATGTGAGATCTTGCTAGCCAGAACTCTGTAATACACAGATGAGAAGAAACAATAGAGCCGGGTAGACACCTTACAGCAATGGTTCTCAACCTGTGGGTTGTGACCACCTTGGCAAACCTCCATCTCTAAAACTATTTACATTATGACTCATAACAGTAGTAAAATTACAGGTATGAAATAGCAAGGAAAATAATTCTATTGCCAGGGGTCACCACAACATGAGGAACTATACGGCAGCATTAGGAAGGTTGAAAAGCACTACTTTAGAGCAAGCGTTCAAGTAATGGGAGGCTGAGGTAAACACGCAATTAAAAAGTGTGCATGCTGAATCATGATGTGTTTGATATCTTGTTCACTCAAAAACTCAAAGATACCAACTTTTTATGAAATCAAGTTTCATTTGCTTCTGTATTTTGTTGGTCATGATCAATGATTAAAGATGTGTTTCTTTAATATTAACAGAAGTTGCCATTTCCGGAAGCTTATTCTAACCTGGGCGTACACGCCACTATCTTGAGTGTTCTGTCCATCTGCGACTCTGCGCTGATGCCAATGCCACTCCTTGTGCTTGCTTCTCTCAATGAAACACAGCCTAACCAACAAATTACTTCCTTTGTCTGCAGCTGGCGGTTCACAGTGGGGCTCTGATTTGAACAAACCTGAAGATGTCAGGCTGTGTAAGCACTCGGGGAGGGCCATGTTCACAAAGGTCCCTGTTCTGGAAATTACACACCACTTTCAAAACGCTTCACCACATTTAAAAGTATAATTATACCTTTTTCTTAATGACTGACATGACAAATGTTTACAAGTGTTTTAGCTGACTTATGACACTACACACTACCATGTTGTGTATTTGGTGACAACATCTAAAACTCCATGGTAAAAACAGCTGAGGCTGACAGCTAATGTTGCCCAATTGGTTGGCAATAACCAGTGCAACTTGCATATTTCACAATTTCTTACATCTTTGCACAAGGAATGTAACTGCCGTTCTTGCTGTGAGGACGGTTCGGTTTGCTCATTTATGCTAACCTTGTTTTCAGCTTGCCTTGTTTTGCTTTGGTGTTTCTTTGTGGGGGAATTTTTGTTGTTTGTTTTCCAGTGTTTGGTACTGGACCCAGGACCCCTGCATGCTTGGCTAGTACTCTGTGCCCCAGCCTTTTCTTCCTTTCTTTCCTGTTCTTGTTTTTCTTTTTTTTTTTTTTCCCAGTAGTTTTGTTTCATTTTGTCATTATTTTGTAATTTTGAGACAGAGTCTCAAAAAGTTACACAGGGCACCATTCAACTTCTCTGTTGCCCAGGAAGGTCTTGACCTACTGTCTTCCCGTCTCAGCCTCCCAACTTTATAGAATTAGAGGTCCTCCTCCTTAGGATAATTTTCTAGAGTATCATTGTCTGATAGTACTCACTGCCATGGTTTGAAATGCTCTGTGTCATCACTGGTTTGGTCTGGAACTACCAAGTATAAAAGCCTTATTGGTTAAGGAGAAATAGTTGAATATGGAGAAAGCATCTTTCCATTACATAAAATTTCACAAGCAATGATGTCTTCTCTGGCTATTAGTCATAGATCAATGCATTACTTGGACTCTTACACTATATTGTCATAACATTACCTGATTGTCACTCTCACGTTAATGCTATGAAGAGGCAATATGGGTATTAAACCCACCTTCTAAGGGACCATCTTGACTAACTACTTACATATGGCAATTAACTTCAAAGCCAAACACAAATCCAGATTTGATATCACTAATTCTATTACTGGCATCAAAACAATGTACAGTTTTTTTTTTTAATAAAAGATAGTCTTCAGATGGATATGCATGGGGGTATAACTGCCATGTGATATTCTCCCAGGACAATTCAATTTTCAAAAAATGATATATCAAATTCATTTTTTCCCTAGTTTTAAAAAGAAATCACATAGAAGTCCTAATATTCAAATGCATTCACATCAGTTTGAAGGGTTTCAGATTGCTATTTGGAGCTGTAAAATATTCTTTTTTATATTGAGCCAGAAATTCTCATGCAAAAGTATCACTTACTCAAGCTGTCCTTGTTATACAAGACTCCCCCTGCACCCTGTTTTCCTTAAGGCGTCTCATAAGGTTGCTAGTCTTCTATTGAAAAGAACAAAATCCTGGACCACATCAATTCACCTTGGCAAAAGAACAGAAAGTTTCATAATGTTAACAGCAATGAGAGCTTTGGCACACTCGTGTGGGTTTCCTACTAAAGATAGCATGCTTCCCAAACAGGAGATGTACCAAGTCTTAAATGCAGATATAGGAAGCCCTGTTGTCTTTAGTTTGTTAAAAGCACTTAATTAAGAGGTTGATAATTTGATCTCCTGCATAATATGCTATTTTATGGTGACAGAAGTGAGAAAGTGGGTGAAAATGGAAATTGCAAATGGCTGGGATGACCTAGAAAAATTGGTTACCAGGGGAGTGAGGGTGGTTCAGGTAGTGTGTGAAGAATTAGCCTTCTACAGACAAGTAGACAGGGGCAGTCACAGTTAGGGGGGGAATGAATTTTAACAACACAGATGACAATAAGGAATTTAATGTAGCAATATAAAAGTTAAGTAAAAGGAAGAATAGATGTAGGGGCTGGCCACCTGTCTTTAATCCCAGCACTTGGGAGGAGGATCACTGTGAGTTTGAGCTTATCCCGGTATGCAAAGTAAATTCCAGAACAACCAGCCATGACTGTTATACAGAGAAACTCTGTCTGGAAAGGAAATAAAAACATAAAATAAAAAACAAAAAACAAAAAACAAACAAAAAAAAACAAAACAAAACAAAACAAAAAAAAAAAAAAAACAAAACAAAACAAAAAAACAGATCCAGGCATGGTGAGGTAGCTTTGTTTGTGAAGTGTCTGCTGGACAAGCCCTACATTTGAGTGCCAGCATCTACATAAAAAGGAGGACTTGGTGGCACACACTGTTGATTCCAGTACTGGGCAGGTAGAGGCAAAGGAGATCACTGGGGCTTAACCCCATTCAGTCTAGCTCCACATTCAGTTAAAGCCCCCATCCTTCCCCCCAAAACAATCTAAGGTAAAGAGTGACTGACTCTTAATTATCAATCACTTGAACTCTGTTTAAAAAAAATTTTTGATTAAATTAAAAAAAATGCTTTGATTCCAAAATTTAAGTTGAAGGACAAGTTACTGGGGAAAAGGATTTCTATTTTTGTTTCCACAGAAAATGAAAAGATGTGGATTCCTTCCAGACTAATGTGGTTTGATCACGCCAGACTGCCTGAAACAGAGTACAAGGTGATCCTACATTCAAAACAGCTGGACAAAACAGCCCTACAGACTACAGCCAGGATATCTGAATCTTCTTGAATCCCCCATGACAGCGCCCCTTACCAGCAGGAAGTAGTTTGGAAAGAACGATGCCCAAATTCCCAAATATTGTGTATAAATGTTTGTTTTCATTTAATTGGACTTTGTTATATAAAATTAAATAAAATAATAATAAAAAATAAGCTTTGAATTAAAAAAAAAGAAAAGATAACTATTTCTGAACTAAAAAAAAAATTGATCAAAACACTCTTAAGATACTGCAGAGATGCACATCAGGTGCTTGTTCCTCAGCTTTATTTCCTCATAATGAATTGCTTTGGGATTGCAAAGAGAACTCTGTTACAAGTATGTTTTCCTGTCAGCCTGGTCCCAGAGCTGTGTCATCCCCAAATAACACACAGAGGTGCTGTATTAGATATAAAGCTGTTGGCCTGTTACTAGCCTTTCTTATTTGCTAGCTCTATCTTAAATATTAACCCATTTCTATTAATCTAAGTATTTCCTTGTGGTCTTACCTTACCGGAGAGAGGGGCTGGAGTTGTGCTCTCTCAAGTTTCTACATGTAGTATCTCCTACCTCTCCCTGAAACTTCCTTGTCTCCTAGTCCCACCTATCTTGCTTTCCTATTGACCATCAGTGCTTTATTCATTAACCAATAAGAGAAACATATTTACAGAATGACATCTTCCATCAAAACTCCATGGTTAAGAGCATTTACTCTTCTTGCCCAAGCCCTGAGTTCATATCCACGTGTGGTAATTCACAGCCACTTGTAACTCTAACTCCAGGATCTGGCACCTCTGGTCTCTATAGCCACCAATATACATGCCTATACACCCACACACACACTGCACATAATCAAAAATAAATAAATAAATAAATGATAAGTTGTTTGATACTTTATTGAAACAACATAAAATGGACTTTATCTGTAAGTGGTAATTCTCTAAAAAATATGCATATGTAATGCAATGGTATTTTATCAAAATTTGAACTTCTCTATTGCTTTCATTTTTAGTATGAAATCTAGCAATAAAACTTCTTCCTTTTGTCATATTGTTAAGTTAAATTTTCAAAGTGATGTATGTGATGTACTACTTGCAATATGGATTCTGGGAAATCAGTGATTTCAAGAAAAGGGCATCCCTTCCCTACCTGAATTCTCATTGTCAGAAGTTAGGAGTTAGATAGCAAAGAAATCTTGTACAAATACTTTTTAGAAACTTGGGCTTTCACTGGAATACAACTTCATATCTTAATTTTTCTTTTTCAATTATGTAGTAAAGTGACAATTACAACAAGGATAGGTTTTTATTAACAATGGTTGTCAGAAAATAATGAGGCAATGTGTTTAAAGCAAAGTATTGGAGAAAAATAAACAGTGAAGTCAAAATTAAATATGCCGCTAAAATGACATTCAAGAATTAAGTTAGCATAATGACCTATTAAATTAAATTTCCTGTGGAGCTTCAACCATCTTGAAACAATGGTTGTGCACTATAAAGAATATCTTGGAGGAAAAGAACAGCATGTAAAATGCAACAATAAGCACAAACTTAAGGGAATGCTAACAAAATTAATTAATGTTTACTAAAACTATAATTTTATTCATGTGAAGATAATTCTAGATAATAGGAAAGCTACAATTTAAAAACCACGTATTATAGATAAATATAGCAAACACTTCTCAAACATTTCTTTAAAAGCATAATTAAAATCTCAAATAGAAATATCTTTAGGTACTAAACATGGAAGAAATGGAAATGCAAACCTGAGAGAATGCAACTATTTCTGAAGCAATGGAAAGGAGCAGAATATGATTTCTCAAGTTGTGGTGATGCGCAGGACAGATGGGAAACAACAATCTCTATCAGAAGAGGTGGATACCTCAAATATACAGCCATGCTGGCCTTTGGACGAATATGTTCTTAGGAGAAATAAAGAAAAGCTTTTATCTGTTACGCTGTGGTCCCACATAAGGGTTGTGGATATTTCCCAAAAACTTTATAATGAAGGGCTATTGTCCATGGTTTGAGATTAAAATCATAATCTGTTCTATAGTATAATAGACCCATAGCCAATAATATCCATGGGTCATCAAAAAATGTATACCTGTTTTGAAGCCTAATTCTAACATACTTCATAAACTCTTATTTGATGTAACCCTATTCAAGCTGAGCTTACTGTTAAATATCATAAAATATTTTTAAAATTTTAAACTAAAAAAAATTACAAATAGAAACATTAGATTCCTAAGAATACCACATAATAATGATCTATGAGGATAATATACATGAAGTAGATTCATTCTATACAAAGAAGATCAAGGCCGTAATAAAGGGATGCCTTGGATACAAAGTACAGACATTATTTTTAGAAATAAAGGAGCAGACATCATCAAATTCGATTTCAATGAGAAGTTTTAACAGCAGGTTAAACACAACTGAATAATAATTTGTGGACAGGACTACAGCTCTTGGGAAATTAGCCAGAGGGACGGAGAAAACAAAGGCAAAAATAAGAGTCAAGATGAAAATGCTACGGAATATTTTTTCTGTACCCTGTGAATATCTGTTTTAATGAGCTGAACACCCAATACCTTGGCAGGATTTGGGGAGCAGAGAGGATGCTATGAAGAAGAAAGGCAGGTAGCTAGCCAGAAACAGAAGAAACAGGAGAGCAGCATGGGCAGTACAGAATAAAGCGACGAGGCAGAAAGTAAATTAATAGGAATGGGTCAATTTAAGTTATAAGAGCTAGTTGGAAACAAGTCTGAGGTATCAGCTGAGCTTTCATAATTAATAAGAAGTCTCCATGTCATGATTTTGGATCTGATGCCAGGATAGAGAAAGAATTGCAGCATAAAATATGCCTAGACATAATAGTGTGTGTGAAGGATGTGTGAGAACATCCAATAGACATTATTGGCATTTCTCAGACCAAGCAGAGAGGAAATATGACAAAGATCAAAGTGAGCTGAGTCACTACACTCTGGTGCTGCACATTTCCCCACTACACTACAGTTCATGTGTGCCCCCCCCAGAAGGCAACATAAACATGGAAAAGTCCAATTATAGTGATGCATTATTTATAAGTATTAAAGCTTGCCTGAGTATTCAGAAAGCAAAGTCAACCACAAGCCATAGAAGCCAGGTGCACACCTTTAATCCCAGCAGCTAGAAGCAGATCATCTTTGAGTTCAAGGTCATCCAGGGATACTTAGAGATTCAATCAATTGAAAAGAGTAACAGATCACACACCTTTAATCTCAGCACTAGATGGGTATAAAAGATAGAAGCAGAGTCTTCTACAGTATTCAGTATGAGGCCTCATTCTTCAGCCTCATTGAAGATAGGAGCATTCATTCTCCAGCTACACTGAGGACAGGCAGCATTTTGAGTCTTGGTGAAGAGCTCCTGTATGGATTAGCCCTTTCAGACTAAACTAGAGTTGAGAGCTAATGTCCAGCTGCTTCGTTTCCCTAATCTTCAGGTTGAACCCCAATATCTGTCTCTGGGTATTTTATTTTTGTGTTACATCCAATAGACTTTAACTACACAAAAATAGTATTGAGCAAACAGAGTTACTAAAGGCAGAGATGAAACATCAGGCAAAGCTTTGTTCAGAGGGGTTGAAGGAAAATGGAAGACTCTCGTATTTGAGTATATTTGACCATCCAATATATATGTTTTAAAGTGTCTAAAATTATTCTTAACAGAGTAGACATGCCTTGTACACTTTCTTACCTAGAGCACTGTAATAAAAAACTAAAGAAAAGTAAAAAAAATAAAAAAAAAAAATACCAAAAAAAAAATAAGTTGAAAAAAGCATAAGAACATAACAATGATAAGAAAAATTTAGAAATGAAACTACAAATAGCAATTTAGTAGTCACAATAGAACAATTAATTAAAATAGTGATGTTTCCAAGTTGGCCAGTGCCTGATTTGAGCCAGCTTTGTCCTGGCATGATGGGACAATTGATCACTAGCCCAACCAGGGGAGGGGAAACTGAGCAGTGCATAAGCGGGGCCAAAGGCAGATCCTGAGTGGCATAGGGCATGGTGGGAAAAAAACAAACAAACAAACAAAAAACCTTGGGGACTGTGTTACTGGACGCTCATTTATTCAGGGGTAAGGGACATTTTGTACCCTAGGAAGAATGGCCTGTTGGATTTGTGGATGATTATGTCATTGGTTGGGACAAGAACATACATCTAGGGTACTTCAACAGGATATCAGGGAGCAGAAGGGGCCAGGGGAAGGAACTTTAAAAGGACATGTCAGAAGTCCAGCCTGGATGTTTCAGCAGTCAGGGAAGCAGCAAGAAGTCCTTGTAGTCTTGGAGACCTGTGGGTTTATGAGTTGCTACCGGCATGGGGATATGTCCAAAATCCAGGAAACCTAACTGCTGGGGTCTGCTGTCACCTGGGCAAAGGGGCTGGGAGCAATCAAACTTTTGCTGCTCTCAGGATGAGAAAACTTTGGGTTCTGGGCAAGTTTCCACCCTTTCTCAATTTCAGGCTAGGCTAACAGGCCATAAGAATGTATGTATGTGTGAATGTATCAACATATATATGTGAGAATTAATGAATTGTGGTTGTACGTATGTATGTATGTGTGTATAAATGCCTAGATAGATGATGAAGAAAGGTTTTGTGACATGCTATTTGTAAGAAATGTATGAAGAACATGGAAATGGTAAAAGAAGGACAAACAGTGTGTTCCAGATCCATAATTTATAAAATATTAAGTTATTAAGATGTAAAACAACTAAACAGATCTAGCAAAACAGAGTATATGGCAGAAAAGTTTACCTAAATTAAAGATATGCTGTGTGATGATCATAAATACATATTAACCAATGATGAAGAAAACTGGCAATATTTAAACATTTACAATCCTATTTTAGACAACAGTTACTCAAAATAAATTGCAGTGGAAAGAAGAATTTTAGACAGAGTATCACTCTTTGTCCCAGGCTGTACTTAGAGTCACGTTTTTCTTGCCTCAAATTGAAGCATTTAATGCTGACTAATGCTAGATACCTACTATCGAGCAAAAGTGTAGTACTTGGAAATGCAATCAAAGCCATGAATAAAGTATTTTATTTGAAAACAAGAAAGACTAAGATCTGAGATAATTACTCAATTCAAAATGCTCTTTTAAAACAGCAATTAGTAGGAGATATAAGAAAGCAGAATGTGAAGAAATGATGTTAAATGGTAATGCTATGGAACAAATAATAATTAATAGTAAAAAGTTCATACTAACAAATATGTAAAATGAGATGAACATTACATGCTGCAAGTAGTTCACAGAGAACTAGACAATGTGTTTAGAGTTAGAACCCCTAAATAAATGCAATCAGTGCTTTCGAATATGTGCATCCCACATTTCTGCCCTACTAAAACCTTTGGGTGTTCTAGCACTATCTGAAGAAGTTACAGTCTCCAAATAATAGGACCTATCTTAAGAGAAAATGCCCATGTTAATATACCAAGGAGGCTCACATACCTGGATTGCAAATAAAATGTAGGAGAAAGGGGAAACTAAGGATATCAGTGTAGATATTAAAAGAATTATAGTAAAAAAGTAACGAAGCCATGTTTTTCAAACTTCATTACTGCTCCATTGACTTACCTTCAAAATACTTACATAATTTACTGCATTAATGAAAGAAAGGAGACAAGTCATCTGGTGGGTAAGTAAAGACACTTGACAAAATAAACATTCATTAACAATATTATAAAATACTTTTCAGGAAATTAGAAATAAAAGAACATTTATTTACTCTGAGCAAGTGCCCTAGTTACTTAGCTATTGCTGTGAAGAGGCACCATGAATAAAGACAACTCTTTTTGTTTCAATAAAATGTAATTTTAATTTATCTGAGATAGTATAAAGAATGTCAGAAAATTAATAATAATAAAAACACAGTAAAACATATAAATAAATGTAAGTCTATGAACATGAGAAATTATCTTTAATGTGAGAGATACTACATGAGAGTTTTCAGAAATCATTTCAAAGAATTAGCATATGTGTGTATGTGAGTGTGCTTATGTCTGTATGCATGTAGTAGAGATATGTATGTGTGGGTATGCTGAAGGCAGTGGTATAGAGTATGTTTATATTCATCACTCTCCACTACATTATTTTATTTTATTTTTTGTTTTCTGTGTAACAGCCCTGGCTGTCCCGGAACTTGCTTTGTAGATCAGTCTGGCATTGAACTCATAGGGATCCACCTGCCCACAGAGTGCTGGGATTAAAAGTGTTTGCTCCACCACTGCCCAGCTCCACAACAGTTTTTGAGACAGAATTTCTCACTGGAACTGAAGAATGTCAAATCAGACCTGAGTTCCATTCGTCTCTGACTCTCTAGTTTGGGATTTGAAGCTTTGTTGTCTCTGGACCTGGCTTTTACATGTCAGTTGTGAAGATAAACTCAGGTTTGTATAGTAAGATCTTTAAGTACTGAATCATCTTCCATGGCCACTCAAATAATTTCCAAAAAATGAATAGATTTTTATATCATTGCAAAACAAAAGAGGGCATGCTAGTTGGGCAGAAAATCAAAGTAGATATAAATGGCATCTGGTTTGGGAAGTTCCATGTGTACACAACTAATGACAGGAATTTCAGACAGATGAAGAAATGGATAAGATGAAGTTCATTTCAAGTAGTAATTCATTAATAATATAATCAGTGTCAACCAAATGGATGTAATGGTCAATATTTGAAAAAGGAAGCAAAGTCAGATATATATTCATTTTTTGGTAAATGAAAATGAGGGTGTGTTAAAATATCAGCACTATGACAAAACGAAATTACACACACACACACACACACACACATTCCTCCAGGAAGGTGTCACCCTACATATGGATATGGGGGGGGATGGGATGGGAGGGTGGTTGGGGGGCATGGAAGGTTCGAAGAGAGGGAAGGAGGTATGGAGAGGGAACTGGGATCAATATGTAAAAAAAAGAAAAAGAAAAAAGAAAGAAAGGAAGGAAGAAAGAAAGGAAGGAATGAAGGAAGGAAAGAAGGAAGGAAGGAAGAAACTACCTCAGCAAAACAAAAAAGAGAAATTATTGACATACCCTCACTTGATGCAACCAAGATGGCCAACAAAGAATTAATATCCTTGTGTATAAAGAGCTTCTGCAAGTCAAGACAAAACTGAATTTTTAAAAAAATGGAAATGAAATACACTAAAGTAGAAAACCAAATAGCAATGAAAGTTTCATCAATAAGATGTGAACTGTTGCCTCCACAGGGTACTATTTTAAAGGTATTCTATGGGAAAATTGCAACCTTTGTCCACAGGTTATAGAGAAACAGGCACTCTCCTGGAATAGTAGTGGGATGTACAATGGAGAACTCTTTGGCATTCTTTAAGAAAACTTGAACATGTGTGTAACCTTCAGCTTGTAATTATTCTTCTATGTATACAATCTTTAGAGAATAAAAAATAAAATATGTTGGTCATGTTATAAAGGAGAAGTATTTTTCATGAAGGTCCAGGCTACCTTCTTTGCAACAGTATGACAAAAGATACAATACACATCCAGACAAGAACGGCAGATGCTACATAGGGAATGAAGAAATAGATACACTCAATGCAGATTTTGCTAGAAGCATTACAGAGCCATCTACACCCATACCAAAGACTCATAATTATGTACAAAAGTTTCTTTTTAATATTTTATTTCTAATCAAAAGTAACTACAAGGAGTTTCATTTTTTGTCACACTTGGCATACTTCAACAATGAATTTCAACTTGAATACTGGGGAAGAAATATCTCAAATTATAAGCATGAACATTCAGTTAAGTGCAAATCTTCCAGTTACAGTAAATGTTCAGAAAGAAAGATAGTTACTATACATTCACACAAATAGAAAACTATTTTTAATTGTCAAAGCCACATATGCAGCTCTTAAAATATATATAATATATGTGCAAATTTTAAATATCTAATTGAACAATTTTAAAATGAAACTCAATTTTTGACCAATATTTGGGAATTAATTTTTTTCCTCAACAGAAACCAAAGTTTCTAGCTATTTAAATATGTGCAATATTGTTTAAAGACTCAAGATAGAAGGGTTTTTCTATTATATTTTATTTTCTAAAATAATTTATTTTTGTATTTCTTTTATTTTTGAGATAATAATATAAGTGCATGATTTCCTCCTTCCTTTTCCTTAATAATCCCATATATGCCTTCTTATTCTTTTTCAAATTCAAAATGCACTCTCAGTCAACCTGATCAGAAAATTAATTTATTGGAGCATTGAGTTACTCACTTACTGCCAGAGCAAATGAGTCACATTTTGAGGGATCAAATCCTTTTGCCCAAGCCAACTTTATTCCTTTCTGTCGTCCAGCTCCATAGCTTGGCATAATTATGTTGAAAACAGTTTGTAAGAAGCTTTGGAAATCAGGGCATTTTTCATAGTGACTTCTGACTTAAGGATTTGCAAAGACATTGAAGATGGCATGACAGAATAGCATCATTACAGTGAGGGAGGGTAAGTAAGTACCTAAGCTTTAGAGCAAAGGAGTCAGGATATGAGTAAACTTACAAATGTGTAGAACATTTCTACTCTGCAATCTTTTGCATATACCCCCCCCAAAAAAAAAGGAAAGGAAAAATGAAGAAGAAAGAAAAAGAAAGAAAAGAAAAAGGAAAAAGGAAAAACAGCACACAAAACCCACAATGAGATGTTAGTAGTGAGCCCCCCAAAACATCAGTATCACAAAGCGTGTGAAGTGTGTAAGAGATATTGCTCATCTATTACAAAACAGCATTGTACAGGATTTGACCTACATGCATCTTAAAGTGCATTTAAAGGTTAACACAAATTAGGTAAGTACTTGTAAGTCATGTAAGAGAGTTTCTGATGCATAATAAAAAGCAGCTGCTCATTAAAACACATACATATAAATACACATAAAAAGAAATCACAAAAAAGAATGAAACCAAAGAAGCTAAAATGTATCAAGAAAACCTTAACCATCAGATGTGTACTGAAGATAAAGTAAAACCACAGACCTCTATAAAAATAATCTCCAATCAAGAATAAGCAAAAATCACTACCTAAAACATACATTTCAGTAGGACATGAACTATTCAAAGAAATGATTAATTAAATTGAGGAAACACACTCCCAACCATAAAAAAAGTTTATTATGGCTCTTGTAGAAACCTAAAAGTGCATATAAAAATATGTAAAATAATATCAAGCATATAGATAATTTGGATAGCATCATTAGAGAGCTAATTTACTAAGTGTACACTTGTTTAAAGGTATCAGTGAAGTTATTTGTTTTAAAGAGGTATATGTGTAAAGAAAACTTTAAAAGTACTAAATGTGACTGTGAACTTGAGTCATGAAGGATTTTCAAGTGAGTTTCAAAATATGAAAATTATATTACAGAAATAACAAATTTGAGCAAATCAACATTTAAAACTTCTGTAACAATGAAATGAAACTATGTGATAATTGTGATGTAACAAGAGCTCTTAAATAGAACAACAAGAAAAAATTAGGAAAATACAAAAGGTAAAACCAGAAAAGGGCTCAGATATTCAGTTTACAGAGATATCCAAGGACAATAGACACACACAAAAAAAGCAACAATGCATGAAAAATGAAAACAGTCACTTGTGCAGCTTCTTCAGCACAAACATCAACGATAATAAGACTGAAGCTCTGTTTGATAATTTTGTTTCCAGTGTCAGTCTCCTGCATATTGGATTCTGTGGAGATGGTTTCCCTAATTATTAATATGTTTTAAAATAGCAAATTTCAAATCTTTTCTAGTAAATAAATGTGCTAGTCTTTGGGGTATGGTTTTTACTGATAGCCTTTTCTACACAGAAATCACATTTCTTTTTCACATCTTATCATACCTCAAACATTTTGTTTATAATGGACATTTTTAACATTTTGATGCGAAACTCAGAAAATTTTGTTTATATCAACCAAATTTGCCTTACTATATATTGTAGCCCTTTTGGTTAATAATTTTGCAGGAGTATTTGTAAAGTGCTTTTGTCTGTTGTTCATAACTACTAGAGTATCTGTTCCACCAGCTTAGCAATCAAGAGTTAGACAAGAGTTCTCAACCTGTGGGTCGTGACACCTCTGGGGATCATGTGCCAGATATCCTGCATATCAGATACTTACATTGCAATTCACAACAGTAGAAAAATTTTAATTATGAAGTAGGAATGAAGAAATTTCATGGTTCAGGGTCAGCACAACATGAGAAACTATAGTAAAGGATTGCAGAATTAGGAAGGTTGAGAAGGTTTAGAAAGAAACATTCCTTCAAAGTTTTTGAGGAAACCAAGCAAACAAGCAAATGATTCCATTCTCAAAAGGAATGTCTTCAGCATTCACCTAAGAGATAGTCATCCATCATTTTTGTTTAATACTCAAAGACAGACAGAGATGATAGCTTTACAGCCCTGGACGATACTTATTGGGAATATGAATGGCTTAAGCCTGCAAGTGGCTTCTAGATCCTGAGTTTTAGATCAGAATTTTCCCAAGCTTTTGTTCCTCAAACTTCCTCATTCCTCGGCCTTTCCTCCCAGGCTTCTGGATTAGTTTCTTCTTTGTCTGAACAGCATCTGCTACCTCATGATAGGTGCAAGGAGTGTGGGTTGTGATATTTTGGACTTTCATAAGTCTATACAGTCAGTAAGAGGGCAGAACTATAGCAAGAGGAAGCAGAACAAAATTTTCTCTTCTAACTGATGCATAACTGGTTTTCTTAAGTAAATAATTCTTGTGTTATTATTTTGGTTATTATTTTGTCAGTTTCACGTAAGCCAGAGTGATCTCAGAAAAGCAACCTCAATTGAGGGCTTGTTTCTTTCAGATTGGCCTGTAGGCAACCAAGTCTGTGGGGCACTTATTTGATTAATGATTGATGTGACCATTTCTAGCCCTCTGTGGGCAATTTCATCCTGAAATGTTTGTCCTGGGAAGTATAGGAAAGCAAGTTGAGCAAGCCATGGGGAGAAAGCAAGTAAGCAGCACTCCTCCATGGCCTCTGTGTCCACATTTCTTTCTTGATCTCCTATCAAGATGCTTTTAGGTATGGTTTTCATCAGAGCGACAGTAAACTAGGAGACTTCGCTATATATTTTTTTGTTTTCAGAGTCTTGATCAATTGATTAAAAAAAAAAAGCCAATTGCTTTCATGCTTCACTCCTTGTTTTTTATTTATTTTTGATAATTTTTAAATTTAATTTTGAACCAAGATTGTTTTATAGGTCAGTTCCAGTTCTCTCACCCTCTCATCCTCCCCTGTCTCACTCACCAGGTAGGGTGAGGCCTTCCGTAGGGAGTCTTCAAAGTCTGTCATATCATTTGGAGCAGGGTCTAGGCATCCCCCATGAGTCTAGGCCGAGAGAGTATCCCTCTATGTATAATGGGCTCCCAAAGTCCCTTTGTATACTAGGGATAAATACTAATCCACTACCAGAGGCCCCATAGACTGCCCAGTCCTCCTAACTAATACCCACATTCAGGGAGTCTGGGTCAAAAATGTCAATATTTTTATCATTATTTTATGAAGAGAGTCTGGATATTCATCCATTATAATTTTCTATTTTTCTTTTATAATAGAAAATTTTTGAGGAGAATAAAGGAAGGCCTTCTCTTTCCAATAACTCTAGTTTGCATTTATTTTCCTGGTAGTAGAGTGTTGGGAAAATAAAACATTGTAAACAACCTAAAGGTCTTTTATTTTCTATGGGAGCAGGAGTATAACCTTTTCCCCAAAGCAACATATATTTTGACTTCCATCTTGAATCAAGAGACTTTTAAAATATTTAGGTTGTTTAATTTAGCAGTTTCAGTAATCCAATGCCTCTCAACACTATTGCTCATTTATCAGCAATCAAAAATTTTAAAGATTACACAATAACATACATGTGTTGTTCCAATTTCTACTTGATTTATTATTGTTATTATTATTATTTCACTTCTCTTTAAAGGTTTTTACTTTATTATTTTTAAACTATTTTTTCTATGACAGACTTTATTTTTCCCCTAAGCCTGTGTGTGTGTGTGTGTGTGTGTGTGTGTGTGTGTGTATTATAACCCATTTAAAGGTTTTTTTCCAATATGGATCTTTCTTACCTCATATGTGTACTATTCCCTGTCTGCATGGGCAAACTCTTCTTAAACCCACCATGCAGCTTAGCTCATGGCATACTGGAGAGGTCATGCTGGCAGCTCGAGCCCTCAGGCAATGGCAGGCCACACAGCCTGCATGAGACACACAAGCCTGGGAAGCTGCATTTGGCTCCATTTTTGTGTGTTTGGTACCTTTTATTAAGCTTTCTCAGGTCTTATGTGGATTTAGATCCTGAACATTTGGGCACCATTTGTAGTTTTTGTCAAGGTCGCCAGATCCCCAGGAACTAACACTGGGAATTTTTATTAGTTATAAATGTTCAGTTCTTACAACTAAAATTAACTCATATTTCTTATATACATTGTAAGATGCAGTGGTGTGTCTTTTCAGAATGGCAACTCCCATCTTCTCCATTGTCTGGTGACTCTGTCCTTCTTTGTGCCCACATTCTCTCTTTTGTCCACAAGTACCATTTGATCTCATTTAGCCCTTTATTAAATCAATGGGAGCAACAAATATTCAATGCACAGAAAAAAAAGTGTTCCACAGCATTCCACACAACACTTATATACTAGGCATAGTTCTATGTACTTTATATGTATGATTTTTCTTAGCCTGTGTAACAATGTTATGTTTTAGTTACTTTTATTACCTTTATTTTTTAAATCTGGGGGAGGGAAAAGAATTGTAAAGTTAAATTAAAAGCCACAATAGTAGCAGGGTTGAATTTGCGTGTTGCTCTGAACCTGATGCCAAGAGAGGAAACATTTTGGAATTCTTTGGCACCTGACTTTAGTTCATCAATACTTTGTTAATGTTATCAGTACTAAAATTAATATAACAGGTATTATTATGTTGTCTGAGAAACAGGATAAATACATCAACACAAAGTACTTATTAAATACTTTCCAGATGTAAAAATAGGGCTTGACATTACTTAGGGGGAAATTCTATCTTAAAAAAAAAATCCAGTTACCTACCAAGGAATTAGGAGTGAATATATGAAAAACAATTCAGCTTTAAACTATGCAGTACACAGAATCAATCCAATGGAAATTTAGAGAAAGGAGATCATATGGTCACAGATTAAAGTGCAAAGAGGACTTAATGAAGTCACTGAAGTAAACTAGAAGAATAAAGAGATTTGAACATGCCTTAGAAGCTCATGGCTCCCCTATGTAAATTGACAAATTAATTTTTTTTTCAAGCATCTTGTGCATGGTGTGTGCCTGAGAGTTTTTTCATTCATTTCTCAGTCCAGAGGAGCAAGAGATTTTACTTCTTTGCTTATTGGTGTCATATATATATATATATATATATATATATATATATATATATATATATGCATATATATATATGCGTGTGTGTATGTATGTATGTATGTATGTATGTATGTATGTATGTATGTATAAGAAGCAAAGCTGTGTAAGTGGGTAGATGGAAGAGATACAATGTGCCTGTTTGTGCTAGTTTGGCAAGAACTAGAAAAGGAAGAGGAAAAAGACCTTGAGTACTCAAGATAGTTCTTATGCAAATATTCTAATACTGAAGGCAACCAGTCACCCATGTGTGTCTTATCTCCATTGTTCTCTTAGCTCCAACAAGTTTCCAAGCTGTCCTTTATTCATAATTAGGACAGGGCACATTTGAAGCTACACTACACTTGAGATCTTCATGTTTCCTGTCACTGGAAGAAAAGAGGGACTGGCTTGTTCTAGATATAGTCTTATTTGGCACCAGGTGCATTGTCTTCCCTTGATGAGAGACTTGCTAGTCTTAATTTTCTTGTGTTTTTCCCCAACCATTTTATTAATCTCACAAATGCCAGTAAATGTTAAACTGACTTGGATTTTCATTTTCATAGTCCTTTCGGTTTCAGCATATTTTGCAAGGCTTTTTCTTTCTCATACCTATTTCCAACACAGTATTAAATGGCTTAGAAGAAAATGTAAACCCCATCAACAGTTCTTAATGGGTTTGGGTTTTCAGACTGGCAGTGTTAGAAAAAGGATGGCACCTGGGCTTTGAGAAGCCTTTCTGCACAACCAGGAGACAAAGGAACAGAGTGTTAAGTGGGCTATACTAGATTCTACAGAAGACATAGAATCATGGCTGATCTGCCAGTCATGTGAGTCGCTTCACTAGCCTACCAGAACAAGTGAAAGGGTGTGTTGAAATAGCAGAAATGGACAGAACAGACAATTATTTGATCAAATCTTAAAGAATTGTTTCTTGTTCTTCTTAATCATTAATATGACTAGTCATAAATTGTTATAAAATTGAAAAGTAAAACTTGTAACCTTCACATATTTTACTGGAATTAAATTATCAACATGAAAACGTATTTTTACTGGCACACATTTTATTTGTACAGCTGCCTTTCATTTCATCTGTGGGGCATGGGTTCCTAAGACCTCCTGTGGATATGAAAATCTGCTAATGCTCAAGTATCTTATACAAATGGAACTTCATTTGCATATAATTTACATATTTATGTGCTTTAATCATGCCTGAATTACTTATACTATACAATGTGAGTGCTATGGAAATTGCAGTTACACTGTGTGGTGTTGAGAGAGTGAGAGTCTGGAAATAGGGGAGCCTTTTTTCAGGGTGTCCTATGCCTCCACTCATGAACATTCAGGGTCAAGCAAGGGAAAGTTTACATTTTGGAACATCCTAGAACTTTAGAAAAATTTATGACTCTTGATTGTTTGAATCCACAGATGTGGAACTTGTCCATGGAGGGCCTTTTTCATATATTTCTGAGTCCAGACTAAAGGTTATTTATTTCTGCTTCCATTTTCCTCCCCCAAACATTGCTGCACTTCTCCTCTCTGAAAATGAAAAGTCAGAAAACCCATTCCTAACGTTAATAGTTTTGAGTCGCTGAATTATTTTCTTGAGTCTCCACCTTCTCTTTTCATATTCTTGCTTCTGATGGCTGTGCATTTCACTTCTCTAACACATTCCATTTCGGACATATTAAAGACATATAATCAAGTGGCACAGCTCTCCCTACACTGGAAGTGTTGGTAGCTTATCCCAATGAACATCCCTCACACAATCTACCTCTCACCAGATAGTTAATGCAGATATTCCTTACGTATTCCCTACATCATTTTTACTCAAAATGTGTGATTGATATTGAATATGTTGTCATAGGAAACATGAAAGAATTATAAGTGAATTATATTTCAGAAGATTTCAGAATAAATCTATGGTAGGCTGCAATTAACCATCAGACATCACAAACCTAAAATGAGATTTGTGAAATTAATATTTGTTTAGGATAACACACAAAAAAAAAAAAAAAAAAAGAAAGAAGGAAGGAAGGAAGGAAGGAAAAGGGAAGGAAAGGAAAAAAGAAAACCAAAATGAGTAATCTTTAAGTTCTCATTCAGTAGGGGTTTCAGCTCAGCACTTGAAAGGAAACATGTCTTCTCACTCAGGACTACTTCTCACTGGCTCTTTGAATATGTTGGTGATGGTACTGAGTATAGCTGGCTTTGTCCAGAAAACACCTTACACTGTGCTTCTGCCTAATACAATGCAGGAGACATCAGAATCTGTAGGAAAACTAATTGTTTAATAAATCAATTATTAGAAAAGTTTGCTTAAGAATCACTTTGATATGTGGTGGCTCACACCTATGACCCTATCAGTCGGAGGCAAAATAGGGAGAATTGAGACTTTCAGGCTACTCTGGCCCACATAGTGACATCTCAACAAATACCAACCAAAAAAAGGAAAAACAGAAAAGAATATGGAAAAAAATAATAAAAAAAAGAAAGAAAACTAGTTATATATTTATAAGGAAAATTCATATTTCTAAACATATACCTTACTGAGTACATAATGATTTATAGACAAATTACAGTAGGAAAAACTCAGGTATTAAAAAAAAACTGAGATAAAAAAGCTGTGAGTTCCATATCATAGTTGCAGAAAGGGAGAGAACTTTCCAGAACCAAGGTGTGAGTCCCAAAAGTGAATGCTTGCAGGTTTAACTCCCTGATGCTGATAGTTTCTGCTTGCTACCAAAAATCAAAGCAAATTGATCAAGTTCATAGCCATCAAGAATTTTATTCTCAGTAGGATAAGTGTAAGAAAGTTAGCATAAATGTCAATCATAAAAACAGTGGTAATGCATCCAGCAAATGGAATATTGTAGATATGATAGAACTACTTGTAATAAAAATCATGTATGTTTTAATATAACACTGGATGAAAAGCTAGAGATGCCAAGAAGTATGCTGACATGAAAATCTGCTTGCAAATTTTTAAATTGATACATTTGAATTTTTTTGTTATGTGATATGAACTATTTTAGCATTTGTGTTTCTGTCCCAGTGTTCTGATTAAGAAGTTTTCTCTCAGGATGGGCTTTCTGTTGTTGTTTGGATTACTTTGCTGTCTTCTTCTTTTTTTTTTTTTTTTTATGAAATCCCTCACATTTCCTAAGGCCATATTTGAAACTACCCAAAGGTTTTAAATCAATTACTCTGATCAGAGTCAATGACAGATGGTTAAGTTTCAACAAACACAAACACCCATCTTCAGCCTTGTTTACAGTTCTGAATAAAAGTTACTTTTCATTTGTTATTTCATATTCTTTTTTTTAACATTTTAGTTTTCTAAATATTTTAATTCTTTAGCTTTTCAAGTGCTTATCAAAGCATACACTTTAACACTGTGATTTAAACACACTGCTGAGCTACACACAGGTGATCCATGCTACCACCTCCTGATCATCTTAACCACCCTCCCCCCCACTCAGTGATAGGGTCACAGAACAATGTGTTCAGATGGCAGGGCCCATCTAAACACACTGAGAAGACTTCCCGTGTGAGGTGTGCCACTGGGAACAAATGTACAGAAGTGGCAAAGGACATCCCAGAGGATGAGAGAAACACAGCATGGAAATAGCACGAAGCACTCTAATTTCTTCTTATATTTACATCTAACCATTTCTCATTTTCAAAAACAATTGTTGTGTCTAATTAAGCTTTATTATAGCCGCTCTCATTTGTGATTGTGTATTCCTTGGGTGAGCTCTCTGTCTCTCTCTCTCTTTCCCTTTCTGTGTGTGTTTGTAATTATAACTTTATAGGTACATGATTGAATCCATTTATTTTTCTCTTCTCTTCATATACACAAATATTAACATAATATATTTATTTTTATCTAGAATATTTCCTTTTGAGGAGAGGCGTGTAGCATGTGGGTTTTTGGGGTTGTTTTCAGCCTTCCATCAGATCACAATTTCCCTAGATTTCTTGCTTTTTCCTCAAGCATTTTGCCACTTCTTAATCATTAGTTTCTTTTTCCATGTTATTATCTAGCATAAACACCAAAATTAAACTTTTTCTCATCTTCCAATTTAGCTTCAGGTTAATTTGCTGAGTATTTATACCTTCATTTTAAAAAATATTTATGTTTATGGTAGGGCAAAGAGTGCTAGAAATCCCAGGTAATTTGATTTTATCTTATATTTGAATTCAGAGAACTATTTCTTCATTTGATATAGTTTCATAAAACATGCTTTGACCATATTCTTTCTCCTCTCCAAATATTTCTGGACCCACCCCAGATCCAGATCATGCTTTCTCTCTCTTCCTCTCTCTCTCTCTCTCTCTCTCAAAAAAAGAAAAAAGAAAAAGAAACAGAATAAATGAAAGAAACACAATAAGATTTAAAAAGATCAAAATCTAAAAAGCACACAAAAAAACATAGAATCTGTTTTGGTATTATCCTACTACACCCTGAGACAGGGGACCTATTCGAGTGTGGTTGATATAACCCAATGACACTCCACTGGAGAAAAATAATTTTATCTTTCTAGCAGTTCTAGGATTTTTCAATTACAAATAGTCTTTTGGCCAAGGGTGGGACTCTGTGTGAGTTTCCCCTGTTTCCTCTGCTGTGTGCAGGGATTATGTCTAGTTTGACCTTGTGCATGTCTTGTGTGCACTGTCATCGTCTCTGTGAGTTATATATGTTTAAGCTCTGTTGTATCTGGATGATACTCTTTCCTTGGAATCACTCATCACCTCTGGGCTTTACAATTTTTTCTTTCTTTTTTTCTCGCCTTTCTTCCTCCTCTTCTTTCTTCTTTCTTCTTCTTCCTTCCTTCTTTCTTTCTTTCTCTTTTTCTTTTCTGAATAGGATTCTTGAGTCTTGAGATTAGGATTTGATTTTAAAAATAATTAAGACTGAGTACTGCAAATTCTCTCCCTCTCTCGACTTTTTCCACATAGGTCTCTGTTAATTACCATCTACTGCAAGAAGAAGCTTTTTTCTAATGAGGGGTGAGCAATGTGCTGATCTATGTGTGTAAGGTTAGTATGTCATTAGAAGTTATTTTAAAGCTATGTTCATTTAGCAGAATAGCAGTAGCAGGTTTTCTATTGGGGCTCATGACCTATCTAGTTTCAAGGTTTTGGCCACTTTAGCAGTACTATGTATGAGTTTCACCTCATGGTGTCAGTCTTAAATCCAATCAAAAAAATGTTGGTTAATCTTATAACAGTTGAGCTACTGTTGCACAGGGCTTGTAGTTATGTAACATTGATGAATACTTTTTCTCCTCTAATCCTGTGCATAGTACCTTCGGGCATCATGAATGCCAGTCAGTAGAGGTAAGGCTTCTAGCTGGGCACCAGATCAATCACTTCATACTTGTGTAAGTGATGTCTTCAGCAATAGGGGCCTTACTGTCTGGTTATAGAAGGTAATCAATACTCTTGGCAATAGCCTGTGACATTAGGGATGGAGTCTGAAAATGTCCAATGAATCCTGAATATGGAACATTCCTTGTACTAGATGTTTTACTGTGTGGCATAAAATATTAGGGCATTGTCTCCCCCATTATGTAGTGACTCCATTAAATTTAAATTCCTTTTTCCTTATGTACTATATTTGAGAAGTTTCTACCATAGTAAGCTTCCATATGGCATTTTGAGAAACCTTTAGTGTTAGTTGTACCTCTTCATATGTCCATCCTTACCCTAACCTCCCATTCCCATCTCCATTCAATCCTCCAATTCTAGTTTCCCATTTATCTCTTTATGACATTATATTCTATTTCCTCTTCATTGGAAAATCCCCTCCTCCCACTCTGGTTCCTTACTAGTTACCTAAACTCTGTGGTTATTCTAATTGAAACACATACACAAAGATTAAAAAGTCAACATCCACATATTAAACATTTAATGTTTGTCTTTCTATCTCTGGGTTACCTCAGGAAGACTGATTCTAGCTCCATCCATTTACCTATAAATTTAGATTGGGGAATTTTTCTTCTATGACTTTTTTAAAATTATTTTATATGCCATTGACCTGGGTTTCTTCTTTTTTTCCTTGATATGCATTATTTGTAAATTTGAAGTTTTCATAATTGTGCGAGATTTCCTGGCTAATTTGTCTTTGTACCCAATTTTTTTTTTTAGGAGATTTAACATTTTCTTTGACTAGACTATTTTTTTTAGCTTGCCTTCAAGACCTGAAATTCTCTTTTCCACTTTATTTACCCTACAATAATAGCTTACCACTGAGCTTTTTGCTTGAATGTCTGAGTTTTTTTATTTTAAACTAATGTCAGTTTGGCTTTTTCTTTGGTGATTCTATTTCTTTGTTAAGTTCTACTTTTATAACTTAAATTGTTTCATTATTTCATTCAACTGTATGTTTTCAGAATCATCATTATGGTATTTTTCATACCTTAATGGAAGCCTTGAACAGTAATTGCTATTTTAAGGTTCATGTCTTATACTTGCTTTAGCTAGATAGTTTTCTAAAGGCATATTACAATAAAGGTTGCTGACTTCGGAGGGAGATATATTATTTTCATTAGTTTATGTTTTTTGTGCTACTTAGGATATTGGCAACTAAGGAATTTCTTGATGTAGGTGTCTGATCTTGCCTTTATTGGTGAGTTTCCTACTTTTGGTTACCCTCTCATAATCTGGGCCCTAGTCAAGTGTGCAGGTTGGGGGTTCCCTGGTGGAGAGAAGTTCTGTGTTTTGGCCATGTGTAGTGGCTATGGGAGTCCCTTAGTCTCAGCCAAGTGTGACAACTGTAGGTAAAGTGTGGTTCTGCAGTTGGTTGAGGGGAGTCAAAAGAGGAATGGAGGTGTGCTAGAATTAATGGCTGAAAGAAGGGGCAGGGAGGAACCAAGAGAACTCTTTTTAAAGCCATTTTCTTGATGTTCTATTTTACCTCCTTACCTAGACACACATGTACATATAAACGTATGTGTGCTTCTTGGTACTTTTCTCTTTCTCTGAGATTTTCCTTATAGTATCTGATCTCTTTCCTTGTTTTGGTGTTTCTTAAGGTTTTTTTTTTTAAGAAAGAAAAAAACTTTTTTTTTGATTACTAC